>NC_133493.1:1394250-1491414 GCF_025370935.1 Choristoneura fumiferana
TATTCAAAAATTTTACAAAATGTATTAGTAAGGCACAAAGACTTAAGTAATAAAAAGTAATAGACACGCTAAGAACAAATGTAAAGCACATGGACTATCATTAATCGTAACATTAGAACAAAGTCAGTACATAGGGAAATAGATACAATTAATTACAAAGGTCAAATTTTTGACGACGCCCAGGATATAGCGCAAATTTTAATAATCATTTTATAAATGCTACGAACGGGACAGTATCTGCGAGAAACGCAACCACAATGAAATGTGCTCAACAAACACTATTTTTATAACACCTGTAACAGTAAATGAGGTTCGTCAGATTATTATCTCTGAATAATACAAATTCAGTAGGTTATGATGGCGTTTCAACAAGGGTTTTGAAAATGTGCGTGGATAGCGTATCAGTACCTTTGGCTCATCTTATTAACTTGTCGGTTGAACAAGGAGTATTTCCTGAGCGACTTAAATATTCAATTGTTAAACCTATGTTTAAAAGGGGAGACCCTACGAATGTGGATAGCTACAGACAAATTACGTTAATCCCTGTAATATCAAAAATATTCGAAAAGGCTATGGCCAAAAGAATAATTAACTTTATATCAAAAAATGGTGTCCTACATTCTGACCAATTTGTTTTCAACAGGGCAAATCAACATCTCTTGCATGTTTCTCTTTAGTGAAATACGTCTTGGAGTCCATTGATAGAAATATACCATCGTGGCAGTATTTTTCGACATGTCTAAGGCGTTTGACTATGTAAATCATCAGATTCTTTTAGATAAACTTTATAAATGCGGGATTAGAGGTAAGGCTCATGATTGGTTGTCTAGCTATTTGGGTGATCGCAAACAATGTACAGAGATAACAAAAATCGAAAACGGGGAAAAACTGTCAGCCCTATCTGAATATTGTGATAATAAACAGGGTGTACCCCAGGGAAGCATACTGGGGCCACTGCTGTTTCTTCTGTATATTAATGATATTTCAGATGTCACAAATCACAAGTGCATATTGTTTGCAGATGATACCACATTATTATTTAAATGTTATGATAGAGAGATATTTGAGACTGACATTAATTTGGCATTAAGTAAAATAATTGAATGGATGGACATGAATAATTTAAAAATTAATATAACTAAAACTAAGGCAATACAATTTAAAACATATAGAAGTCAAAAACTTACGTTAAATTTAACTTACGACAATAATAAAATAGATATTGTTGATTCCACGACTTTCTGGGAATAACGCTTGATGAAAATTGTAACTGGAAAAATCATGTTGATGTTCTGTGCACGAGAATAAATCGCTTTGTGTTTGCACTTTACCGTTTGAGAAAGATTTCTTCTTTGCAGACAGCGCTTAACGCTTATCATGGCTATGTCTCATCCGTTTTGCGTTACGGTATCATAATCTGGGGCAACTCAGTCGAAATCAACAGACTGTTCATAGCGCAAAAAAAATGCATAAGGGCGTTGTGTGGCATTGGCAGAAGGGAATCTTGTAGGCCAATGTTTAAAAAGCTTAAAATTCTTCCTCTTCCATGCATTTATATTGCTGAGATGTCACTTTTTGTAAAAAATAATATTGAACACTTTACTAGAGTATCAGATGTCAATCCCCAAGCTAGGAGCAATCGAAGAAATAAACTACTAGTTACAAGAAATAGACTGGCTCTTTGCCGCAACAACGTGTACAGCATGGCGATCAAAATTTTTAATAAACTACCGCCTGCCTTATTAGAGTTGCCAATGCGAAAATTTAAATCATTTTTATTAAATTGGCTTATGGCTTACAATTTTTATAGCCTCAATGAGTTTTTTAATTTAAGGGAATAGTTTTGATTACATATGACATTTATTTTATTTTAATTCTATTGTGACAATTCTTATGATATTGATTTTGATTTATAATGATAATTTTGTTTTCGATTGTGTATGACATTTTGCAGTTTTGATATTGATCTTAATTAATTTTGTAACCTAGATTTAAGTCAAATTTGCATGCCTACTGTTAGAGGGCAGCTAGCACTATTGACACTTTTATAAGTTAATACCTTATAAGAAATCCAACATCGTATTTATCCACATAGTGCTAAAGCAAATAAATAAATATTTCATTTCATTTATTTCATTTCATTTCATTTCATTTTACTACCATCCTAAATTTTTTCAAATTTTCCACCCACCGGTTGAGATTTAAGAGGGGGGGCGGGACGCTCGATTTTCATGAAAATTCGCACTTTAAAGTTGAATTAGTAGTTTATGAGTAAATAGCAGCCTAAGGTATAAAATATACCTAAACTTGGAAGATTCCGTATAAAATACGAAATCGTTAGAAAAATATTACTTATTTTTTTCGTAATGGCTACGGAACCCTATTTTGGGCGTGTCCGACACGCTCTTGGCCGGTTTTTTTTATACTGCGGCTGAACCAGCTGATCCACGTAATTATTGCGCACGCGTCTCAACATCTTGTTTTTTGCGAGATCACGGTGACATAGTTGTTGAAAACATCTTTCCGACCTTGACCGGGTAATTTCTTGCAATACATTTCTTTAATGGTCACTCAATGCCATTCTATGAACGGTTTGGAAAGATTTAGATGGTTTTTCCAAAGTCTGCGTCGCGACGCTTACCTACCTCATCATCCCATCATCATCCCAGCCTATATACGTCCCACTGCAGGGCACAGGCCTCCCCTCAGAATGAGAGGGCTTGGGCCATAGTTCCCACGCGGGCCCAGTGCGGATTGGGAACTTCACACACACCATTGAATTGCTTCGCAGGTTTGTGCAGGTTTCCTCACGATGTTTTCCTTCACCGCAAAGCTCGTGGTAAATTTCAAATGTAACTCCGCACATGAATTTCGAAAAACTCAGAGGTGCGAGCCGGGGTTTGAACCCACGACCCTCTGCTTGAGAGGCGATGGGTCAAACCACTAGGCCACCACGGCTTGCTTACCTACCTAGTCAGGATAAAATTGAAAAAAAAAATAGTCCTATGTCTAATATGATAATGATGATGATAATGGTGGTGTGACCAGTGGTCGAAAAACCAGGTCGGAATCCTAAGTACTTCTTCTACAGAATGTTGATCAATTTCCCGGCAATGCAACGGTCTACGAGTGTCAGAGTATGGGACCGGGACGCGTAAGTAATACACCAAGGTTGAGCTGACTCTTTATTATAATGTTCTGTCTACCCACTACATCTAAATATAAAATATCCACAACGAGTATTATCTTAATTAGTATCTTATAATGAAGATAAAGATGGTACACCGCGATGGGGATGGGGTATTGTCTTTATTTTTCATAAAAACCGGCCAAGTGCGAGTCGGACTCGCGCACCGAGGGTTCCATACAAACCTGTAGGTAGTAACTTGCAAATAATATGATGTAACTAAAAGTTTACGGTTTTCGCAATATTTCCTATATCTGCGCTATAAGACGTTGCGTCGTACCAAATTTCAAGATTCTGAGTTCACGGGAAGTACCCTGTAGGTTTTGATTCCCTTGCGAGTTGCGGAAATTTGCGGCATAAACGGATGTATCTTTTGATTGCGTTGGCTTAGAAGTTTGATTTTGTCACAGCTCCAAGGAGTACAGTATTTGATATAAATTTCAGCTTGATACCTCCACGCGTTCCTGAGAAAAAGGGTCTTGCTTGACAGAGGAAGAAGGTTTCCCTTTTTTCCTTTCGAGGTACGGAACCCTAAAAATTTACCCTGAGCATCACCCCTTACACAAAACACTAAATGACGAAGAAAACTGCGTAAAAACGTTTACTTTGCCTTTCCGAGATTCTATCCATGAACAAATTATAGAAGAATGCCCACGTATGATTTCGTGCCTTTTGCAGCCGTAACGACTGGAGTGTTATGCTGAGGCCAAATCGTACCTGGTTCAGCAGATAGCGCTGGCTATACAGCGGGGAAATGGTGCTGGGGTTATGGGCACTTTTGAGCCGGGTATTACGCGGTCTTAGTTTGTAATAGGTTAAAGTTGTTTTTTATATGTACCTACAATTAAAATTATTACATAATAATAAACTAAGAAGGAAGTAATAACTAGTTACATAGAATATCTAAACAAAATATTAAAAGAATTGCTCATTTAAAAACATGAGATACCTACTTATTCTTCCGGTGTACATTTAGACACACATCATCCATAGGTGTCAGTATATTAAAGTCAATACTTAGACTAGTGTTAATAAAATAAAATAAAACAACATAACAATCAAATTACAAATTAAATTACACAAACGAATTGCCGCGTGTGGCATCGCATCCAGTGTCGCAACATTGGGGAATCCCACCTGCCAACTATAACGCGTCCAAGATGGTGTTGGGGCTACCACCGCAGGCGCGCCAGCAGGGACCTGCAGCGCTTCTTCATAAATATCAAAATATCATGGGACACTTGACTCCAATTGACCTAGTCCCTAACTAAGCAAAGCTTGTAGGTACTATGGATACTAGGTAACGGATAAACATACTTATATTGGGAGGGTGCGAAGTACTAGGTGGGGGTAATAAAATCTATCGCAGCACTCATAGTGGCCAAAAGAAAATAATCTAGGCTATGTTATCTGTCATAATCATATGAATCTGTCATTAACAAAGCAATTTGTATAGAGTTTAACTACCTAATTTTAATAATAATAATAATAATAATAATAATGATTTATTTGCCAGAATACACAGAACATAAATACAAGATATTGGTGTATTTCAAGAAGGTACAGTATTCAGTCGTATGAGAACAACATGCAAATCTTAATATTTATTTTTTATAACAATGTCAATTTCACTCAATATAAATATACGATATTACTACATTATAACAATTTTAACAATTACAAATTAATCATGATAAATTAATAATATGAATAAACCAATTAATATATCTTTACCAAATTATGATTCCAAGAAATCTTTAACGCTGTAAAAACATCGCTCATGCAACCATACGGTAATTTTGGACTTGAAAACATGTCCCTGCAATTGTTTCAACTCCTCCGGAAGCTTATTATACAAGACAATGCACATGTAATAACAATTCTTCCTATATATAGCACTCCGACAGCGAGGGAGATATAAAAGACCCCTGTACTGTGCTCTTTGCGTTCTAACCAAAACATCTACTCTCATTTATTAATAGATGTTTGTGTTATGATACGAGCTTGAATTATTGAACACTGTTCCTGTTTTGTTCTTAATTCCTCTACATCTCGGACATGTCCAGCAACAATTTTCCTTATGAAACGGTTTGTGGTTGAAATGTTATATTGAGTCATACTCACAAAACCGGTTTTCAAAATGATACTCATTTTGATCTGAAACGAATTTATTACTAGCGGTATAAGAACAATTAAGTATATAATTTTACTATTATTTAAAGCAACCAATAAGATAGCTTTATCTTTTAATTTTACAGTAAAAGTACAACTAAACATGAAGTAAACAAACCCTGACGTAACGAAAATAAAACACACTTTTTGAATAAATTTTACTTACCTCATTTAATTTTAATGACCAAAAATTAATTCATAACCTTTTGAGCACCCAAATCACGGTATCACAGTAATTTTGTATTATAAATTAATACAATATAGGTTTGTTTTTTGTCACAATGTCGCGATGAAATTTCAAAACGTCAGAGCATCAGAGCCAAAAAAGTTGCGGACATAGGTGGCGCTGATGTCGTGCACAGAGCCAATATATAAATACATACTTAAAGACTACCATATTAAACATCCAAGACCCTTGAACAATTAATTATTCATACAAATATCTGCCCCAGCCGAGAATCGCACCCGGGACCTCAAGCTTTGTGGGCAGGTTCTCTAACCACTTGGCCATCAGGTCGACAAGCATCCTCATGATGGCGTGGAAGCCGTCCGTGCCGCTCGCGGCAATCATGGCCGAGGTGCTGCAGTGCCGCGGCAACCCGAACAACACCCTGTACTTACTTATCCCACGTACGCAACGTATGCAATGCATTAATCTAGGGATACGTATGACAAGTATGTAATAATATCAAGGTCCAGATTTCATAATGCATTGCATACGTAGCGTACGTGGGATAAGTGTGTCCCTAGATTTATACTTACTGGACGCGCAGGGCGCTCAGTGTACGCTGCGTGTAATTGACCTGCCTGATTCTGCCTGCCATAGCCTGCCTGCCTGGGCCTGCCTGCCTGAGCCTGCCTGCCTGAGCCTGCCTGCCTGGGCCTGCCTGCCTGAGCCTGCCTGCCTGAGCCTGCCTGCCTGGGCCTGCCTGCCTGAGCCTGCCTGCCTGAGCCTGCCTGCCTGGGCCTGCGGGCTGCACGTGTAGAACGACTGGCATAGGCTTTGAACAGCGTCACCTTGACGTCGTCGCTACATCGCGCGAGCCTACGGGCCGACATGTTGCAACGCACAACTAGCGCCCTGCGCTCCCTATGCCCCGATTGTCGCACACGCACAGGTCTTCGGTGACCCAGTAGCCCAAATCCTGTATTGTTAGAGTTCATCACCCCAAGAATTCAATTAATAACGTGACCCTATAAAAGTTGAGAAACCCCTGAAGTTTTAATCAAAGTACAATATCTCAAAAATGAAACATAGCTAAGAACAAACATGTCTTTATTATCAACTTATACTGCAAACTACATCTTCTATCCCACCAACATGCAATGGTAAAAGATACAAATTTGTTTTTAATAAAACCGGCCAAGAGCGTGTCGGAGACGCCCGAAATAGGGTTCCGTAGACATTTCGAAAAAATTAAGTAATATTTTTCTAAGGATTTCGTATTTTATACGGAATCTTCCAAGTTTAGGTATACTTTATAACTTAGGCTGTTATTTACTCTTAAACTACTAATAATTCTCAAGCAAACTTAGCCGTTATAGTTTCCCTTGAATGTTTGATATACTTACTACCATTCTGATTTTTTTTCAAATTTTTCCGTGATCTTCCAAGTTTGGTATACTTTATAACTTAGGCTGTTATTTACCACTTTGCCGAACATTCGGTGATTTAGCCGAATATTTGGCCGAATACGACTTTTTGGTAATTCTGCCGAATACGCCGAATACCGAATATAAAACGAATATTCGGTCCATCCCTAGTCTACCATATCATCATATCAGCCGTTGGACATAGGCCTGCTCCATAGACCTCCAGTTGCTTCGATTGGCATTTCGCCTTTGTACATGTATCTCAAAGTTTTTTGCTATTGTATTTGTTTTTTCTTTAGTACAATAAATAATTTTCACACATACATACAATTTTGGTGGCCATTTTACTTCTTTACAAACTATTTTAAGATTTTATTTCTTTAGTGCCTGCGTTTTTTATGCCGCAAAATTACACGCGCGCATATATTTAGCGGAATACAATAGTAGGCGAGACGAGAGTCTCGTACGATCGTACGAACAAGGTCTTTAATCGTGGAGGGTACAACTTCTCAGTTAAAGTAAATTAACCATGCCAGCGGCTCTCGAACCGTGGCCAATGGACTCTCGTTAAAATGGACCGCTGCTGGACATTACTAGTGTTCGAATGGACCTGAATTGGTCGCGCGCCAAACGTGATGTGATGTTACTTTGGTGGGCGATTAACCTAATAATCTAACCCAAAATCTACAGGATGTGCCCATGGGGCTTTAAACTGGCTTTAAACGACCAAACGGCTCGCATCGGATCGGAAAATAACCTAACTAACAAAAAGTTGGAAAACCCCCGACTTTGTCACTTCAAAGTTCAATATCTCAAAAACGGCTGAACCATCCCCAGAAAACCTGCTTTCAAATAAAAAAAAACCGCTTCAAATCGGTCGACCTGTTTAAGAGCTACGGTGCCACAGACAGACACACATAGCGGTCAAACTTATAACACCCCTCTTTTTGCATCGGGGGTTAAAAAATACACATACTTAAGCTAGGGACACACCTCTACGCTACGTACGCAATGCTACGTATGAACAAGTGTATGTTTCGAAGCATACATATCAGGGTACAGATTTCATAATGCATTGCATACGTTGCGTACGTGGGATAAGGATGTCCCTAGTTTGAATTTAGATAGTGAACCATCTCGTATTTGATCTGAGGGGCTACTACGAAACTCGTAAATCGAAGTTCGTATCGCACCGTCCCTTTCACTCGCGTATTAAATGACATAAGCGTCAGCGGGACGGCAACATACGAAGTTCGAGTTTTGCACTTCGTGGTATAGGCCTGGGCTAAGCGCCATCTTTAGCGAGCCACCGGGGATTCTGTCCAGTTGTCAAGGAAACTTGTGTAACTGTCCTTATCGGACGGAAGCGGGGGACGGAGACAGCTATAGTATCGCTCAAGGTTCGGAATAGGGTTGTCGCGATTAAAGATAGTGATCCTAATATTTCAAATTACTTTTAACCTATAAAATAATGAAATGAAAATGGAATGCAATGAAATGATTTTTTTTCCAGACATATGTCTATAGGTACACAGTCAAATAGCAACCACGAGTAAACACTAGTATAATATATATTCTTTAATCAAAGAAAATGCGTTGCCCGTTGACATAATTTTAAACTAAATTTCATCATCATCATCATCATCTCAGCCGTAGGACGTCCACTGCTGGACATAGGCCTCCCCCACAGACTTCCAGTTGCTTCGGTTGGCAGCGGCTTGCATCCACCGTGAACCCGCAGCATTAACCAGGCCATCCGTCCATCTTGTTTTAATCTAAATTTACTACGGGGTAAGCGTTTCTACGATACAATTGTGGGTGAAATCCTTAAAACGCCGCAATGAACGATAACTCGCCACTTGCATCCACCGGTCGCACGTAACTTTCGGGATGTCGTCAGGCCACCTATTGGGAGGCTTCCTCATATAAGTAATCAAAACAAGCACTTATGAATGTCAAAAAAAATCTACCACCGGTTCGGAAAAATCTCTGTTGAGAAGAATCCGGCAAGAAACTCAACTCAATGTATATATATATTTATATATTTTAAACAGATTTACAATATTATTAAATTATATCTATACATCACAAGTATTTAACACAACTTTATTTTTAACACAGTAGGTTCGCTATTTGAAGGGATCGCTAATGCGGATCGGAATTATTTCCAAATATCCCTGTCCATGATATAATCATTAACTTTATAATACGCCTTTGATATATTATTAATGTCTTCTTGACAATAGATCTGAATTTTGTATCCGTTTCATTTATAATATTTATTGAAATTTTATTATAAAAACGTATGCAATTTCCCAGAAACGACTTTTTGGTTTTAGCCAGTCTGTAAGATGGAACTTTAAGCTTCCCTGTGTTTCTAGTAGTAGTAATAAGTGTGTTAGCTTCATTTTTATTTGTAAATATTAAATCGCGACAAACAAGGCTTTATTATGATATCCAATATGTCGGAAGTCTAAATTCCTTCACAGCGCTCGCTAGCACACATCTCTATAAATATTAAAAGGATATTGTCACAGCGTATTGAAAACCGTAGGCGGGCTTGGAGACAGATAGAAAAATTGGAAATTAATTATGAGTATATAAAAGAAAATTCATTTATCAACAACAACACAAGACACAACAATAATATTAAAAGTACAAGTAGACAACACGAAGGATAGAATGTGTTATTGTGGTTGTGAATCGGCCACTGGCTCAGTAACATGGTGAAGCGTTAAAACTCCCCATCGCTGATTTTCAGCCAGCACAGTTACCCTCAGATTGTTATAAAGATATACTTTATAAGATCATCGTGGTCAAGTATTTATTTAAACAATGAATTTTTACATAAAAATAAAAATAAAAAAGAAAGAAAGAAAGAAAGAAGACATTTATTCACTAACACAGAAGACACACATATACAGCAAAATTTACACAAGTAAAAATAATAATAAAGATAAATTACAGAAAAATACATGAAAATAGTAAATACAATATACACAATTTTGTGTGTCCCCGCAAAAGTGACACGGTCGCTGACTCAGCATTATGCTGAAGCGTTAGACGCCTGCGACGCTGATTTTCTGCCAGAACCGTCTGTGACTCACGGAACGATACACAAATAATTATATAATAAATAAACACACACATACGATAATAAAATTAAGAGAAAAAAAATAACTATAACAAACCAAGAAATAAATAAAATACAACGAACAATAATTAAAAGAAAGAAAAAAAAATGGATTGTTTAAAAACAACAGGCTGGCATATCAATGTGGTTGGCATGTCAAAGTGCTGTTAAAAACACATAAAATTAACTAAAACGGGCTTCCTCTTCCAAAGGCAGCGCAGCGCGGGGCATTGTACCCAAGACGCTGGCGGCGTTGCCTCGTTGCACTGCGAGGCTCAGTCTTTCATCATATATATATATATATAAGACCACAAAGATAGAAAATTTAGTAATTGTGGTGTACAATAAAGATCCATTGTATTGTAAATTATCGGGGGCACCGGTAGGAATTCTGCGTTGAGTTCGAAACGCGTCAGCAAAGTGTGGTAGTGATTATTGTAGGGTTTGTGTGTTGTGTGTGTGTTCTTACAACGTGTAGGCGTAAGATCTTAAAGTTGCGACTGAGCAAAGTAATATTGTGTATAATCGACTTTAAACCAAGCGGTTGATATTTAGGGATAAAAAGTACCCCAACGTTATTCTAGACGTCCAGCTATCAAGTTTGATTCAAGTCCTTCTAGCCGTTTCAGCATCAAGGAGTAACTAACATACACCCACGCTTAAAAAAATAAGGAGATAATAAATACCGGTCAAGCATAAGTCGATTTTAGGGTAAAAATCAAAACTTCGTGGTTTTAAACTTCATATCAGTTTGAAGATTATAAATGTACGGAGCCTAAGTGTGCGAAGTTCACTTGCACTCTGCCAGTTTTTAACCCCCGACGCAAAAAGAGGGGTGTTATAAGTTTGACCGCTATGTGTGTCTGTCCGTGGCACCGTAGCTCTTAAACGGGTGATTCGATTTGAATGCGGTTTTTTTTATTTGAAAGTAGCTTTTCTAGCGATGGTTCTGAGACATGCTTTATCATTTCCTTTTAAACTGTTAATGAAGTCACCCTACTGAAATTGTAACGCTATCGCTTCACGGCGAGCATTGTAATTGGAACTCATACCACGTTAATATTCATGGAAAAGAAATTACATGCCACACACTCACTGTGACAAGGTTCCATCAGCCAACCCCGTTTTAATGAACATACGGCATTTTCCCTGTGATCTCAAAACTGGATTTTACGTGTACCACAGATAGAACTTGGGGTTTTTAATGTCGTGAAGCAAACATGTTTTAATAACGACATTGTTACTGATAACATTGATTGTTTAAAAAGATGACTTGATGTTTTAAGGTTTCGTATAACGTAGGGAGGGACCGACCGAGTGCGTATCGTGCCACGTGTCGCGTTAAAAAAGTATTTTTTAACAAAAAAACTTATTTTTATGTAATGTTAGTGAAATTCTTCTTCCTCGCTTCTTTATTCTTGCTCGCTAATCCTGCCGTGAAGCAGCAGTGCTTGCACTGTTGTGTTTCGGCGTGGAGAGTAAGACAGCCGGTGAAATTACTGGCACTTGGGGTATCCCATCTTAGGCCTCTAGGTTGGCAACGCATCTGCAATCCCCCTGGTGTTGCAGGTGTCTATGGGCAGTGGTGATCTCTTACCATCAGGAGACCCACTTGCTCGTTTGCCATCCAGTCGAATAAAAAAAAAATCACGATGCAGCTTTGGGAATTCACACGGTTTTTTTGCGAAATTCCGAAATTACAATTCAATTATTGGGTTGAAGAGCAGTTTGTTTATATTTATAACCAACAAAAGGTTGGAAAACCCCCGACATTGTCACTTCAAAGTTCAATATCTCAAAAACGGCTGAACCGATTTTGACTAAACATGTTTAAGAACCATGGCTAGAAAACCTGCTTTCAAATAATTAAAACTGTATTCAAATCGGTCCATCCGTTTAAGAGCTACGGTGCCACCGACAGACACAGACACACATAGCGGTCAAACTTATAACACCCCTATTTTTGTGTCAGGGGTTCAAAACAGGCTTAAAATGCATTTTATACTTCAAAATGCAACTTTTCCACACAAAGTCTACGCAACTTTGTTGTTGAACGATACTAACGTATGAATGCAGTGAAATGTGGCTTCATAAAACTAGTTTCCATTCAGAAAACAGAAAAGTTACCCGTGGTTTTAGACGACGCTAAATGGATACTAAATTTTTTACGTAAAAAATATGGGAAATAATATGTGCAGCGACTAAAGATTTATTCAGCATCCGCAACGGGACCTCTTTTTTTAACCCCCGCCGCAAAAAGAGGGGTGTTGTAAGTTTGACCGCTATGTGTGTCTGTTTGTCTGTGGCACCGTCGCTCTTAAACGGGTGGACCGATTTGAATGCGTTTTTTTTAAATTGAAAGCAGGTTTTATGCAGATTTTTTTAAAATGAACAATTTGTACTTTATGAAGTACATTCAGCCGTTATTCTAAGTGTTGATTGGTCCTTTATAAAGTACGCGATCCACGAGGATAGAGGAACAACGAAAACAATAATAATACGTTTCTTGCTAGGGGACCTTCTCTTTAATTTTTACCCGACTGTAAAAGAAGGTAATGTTTTTAATTTAATTCTGGTTTCACTAGGTATTTATTTTTAATGCAGGGAATTTGTCACCAAAATTGAGGCGTGTAACAATGCTTTTAATGTCCTTTTGCTTTTTCTTTTTGAGGTACGGAACCCTAAAAACGAAACGTTATAGAATTACTTTACAAATTATGAAAATTGGATTATTGAGTATTGATTTCTTCATCAAAGATTGGTTAAATAAAGGCCTAAAATGTTTGATATTAAGATACCTATATGTCGGCGGCCGATCGTAAAATACGCCGGATCACGAAATTCCTATATACCTAGGCATATCATGAAATGGCGCCATCACGATGTGCCTGAGAAACAATACGGCAGATCGATTAGAGCAACGCATTCGTCGATATTCCTAGCTCTATACCGGGCACATCGTGATATGCCGAAAAAAAAACCGGCCAAGAGCGTGTCGGACACACCCAAAATAGGGTTCCGTAGCCATTTCGAAAAAATAGGTACTTTTCTAAGGATTTCGTATTTTATACGGAATCTTCCAAGTTTAGGTATATTTTATACCATCCTGAATTTTTTCAAATTTTTCCACCTACCGGTTTAGATTTTAGAGGGGGGGGGGATATATGCCTAGGAATTTCATGATCTGCCTAAACTGGCTAAATCATGAAATGGCGGCATTTTATGGTATGCCTAGGAATTTCATGATCTGCCTAAACGTCACTAGTCAAATCGTTAAACGGTTTTTCAACGATATGGCGGATGTCCCTTAGCCAATTCATGAAATGGCGCCATTTCACGACATGCCTAGGAATTTCGTGATCTGGCAGATTTTACGATCGGCCGCCGACATATACATTACTTATACATGCGTGTATCGAAGGCATTAGAGTGAAATCTCTGTATTTTGTGGAATTTTACACGTATGCCTGAAAGGTCGACCCTCGATTGTTGCAAGTCACAAGCTCTCTTACAAAAAACGTAACAGGTACCTACAGTTATAGTTTCCTGAATACTACGCCTTTTCATCCAATTTGAAACATCATCATCCATCATCCCGCAGCCTATATACGTCTCACTGCTGGGTCTGCTGTCAGAATAAGAGGGCTTGGGATGTAGTTCACACGCAGGGCCAGTACGGATTGGGAACTTCACGCACATCATTGCATTGCGTCGCAGGTTAGTGCAGGTTTCCTTACGATCCTTCCTTGAATATGGCGCTTCCCATGCCGCATCGTTTACCATGCCACTACTAGATGTTAGAATCACATCTATCGATATTCTGAGGATGAACTCCAGTTGAGTTCGAAACGCGATGATGTCGTGTGGTGCTGGTGATAGCTAGGTTTGTGTGATTTCTGCGTGTTCTTACAGTGTGGAGGTGGAGAACACACATTTGTTGCACAGACCCTTAATTTTGTAAAACAATGTTTTTTTTAGTGAAATAAACCTTTTTTTTATTTCATAGACATAGCTATCATAATCGCGGGGGGCAACGTAATTTTATACCCCCGAACCAAATAGAGGGGTGTTATATAAGTTTGACCGATATGTGTGTCTGTGTGTCTGTCTGTCTGTTTGTCTTTGGAACCGTAGCTCTTAAACGGGTAGACCGATTTGAATGCGGTTTTTTTTATTTGAAAGCAGGTTTCCTAGCGATGGTTCTTAGACATGTTTTATCAAAATTGGTTCAGCCGTTTTAGAGATATTGAACTTTGAAGTGACAAAGTCGGGGTTTTCCAACTTTTCGTTAGTCAGGTTATAGTTCGGTCACTATTATTATAGGTGACCCACAAACCTTAGTTTCCGTTGTTTCATACAAAAGGGACCGAAGAACAAAAACTTCTTTGGCAAAGCTTTTGAAAAGGCGCACCCTTTCAGCCTTTCCACCTGTTTTCTACAATAACACGCGGGTCAATTTTTATATATGTTGACAAAGGAAAATTGTCGATCGCCGTCAACTTACAACTTTCGCCTTTCTACGTAAACGGGGACAAATATTTGAGTTGGAGGCCCTTTACAGGCTGCGATTGTATTAAATTTACAAAGATAAGTAATACTAATGGGTGGCTCAACTATTTGAAAGAAAGAAAGAAACACAAGACACAACAACATTATTAAGTGCGACAGCTAGATAGGTAATAGAAGAAAATGTTGTGTCACATCATACTAACATGCTTTTTAGATGACCAAATGATAGAAGAGCGTTGCCTGCTGAGCTGGCAACGTTTCATTTTTGTTAGTTTTTCTCGATTATTCCATAAAAATTGAATGAAAATTAATAATGTTGTCTGATAGAACACTTCTTACTTAAGTATATAAGTTAATGTGTCTACTCCAATAATTATTCGTTATAAACTGTAATTTTCTTTAAAAACCGGTCATAAACATTAATTCGTTTTTAAGGAATATAAAAGTCTATCACGAATAATTATTGGAGTACACATTAACTTATGTATTAAGAAGTGTTCTATCAAAAAACACTTTTAATTTTTATTAAAAGTTTTTTTTGATAGATAAAACTACCACAAAAATGCATGTTTACAGCAACGAGTGACAAGAAAAAATTGATTGACCCTAATAATATCTGAAGTTAATTAAGTGAGAAAACTCATTTAAATCGACAGAGATGGTCTAACATCTGGTAGCATGGTGAGCGGTTGTGTTGCTCTGAGGATGAACTTTGGTTGAGTTCTAAACGCGTCAGGTGTAGTATGGTGGTTGTGATAGATGGTTTGTGTGATTTGTGTGTGCTCCACAGTGTGGAGGTGGAGGATCTGCCTGAACACACACTTGTTGCAGAGACGTAGCTATCGTAAGGTCGCGGACGAGCAAGTTAATTGTTTTCAGTTCGTTGATTGGCCTCCGCAAAGTAACGCCTGATTCAAAAAAGTAATTAAAGATGGTATTTTTTATTTTAACCCCCGATCTAAAAGAGGGATTTTTGGGTTTAAAGCCAATATCTGTCTGACTGTGACATCGTAGATCTCAGACAGACAGACACACCGATTCCAATGCGGTTTTCTGTGTAAAAGTAAATTTCCTTGCAGTGGTTCTTAGCTAAGTATGTTTCACTAAAATCATTTCAGCTATTGAACTTTTTAAACATGGCGGATGCCAACCAAGGGGATAATACTTCTGGAGTTATTTTTTTATATTCAAATCTTCCGTTCATATTGAATCCCAAATCGGGTCGTTCCCGTCCCGGCGCCTGACGATGTCCTCATTTAAGGGTCGAAACCCTTCTGCCCGCACTCGTAACTTCCGGGCCGCTACTGCGGGTAGTTTTTACACACGGACCATTTTAAGGTCGTCTTGGTCCCAAACTCCTGATTTTTTACGGATAACGGTTTGTGGGAAAGCTTCTAGCTCTTTTGAAATACCTATCAGCTATATACGAGTATCGAGTAATAATAGATCGAATTCGGTCTCTACCTAACGCACTGGTTCACATAGGCCTCTTCTCAGATAGACAGAGCTTGGGGTTAAAGTTTATTTTCCTCTCGATGTTTTTCACCGAATTATTGCGAATTTTAAGTGTGATTTCACACATAAATTTCAAAAAACTTAAGAGTTGCGAGCTCAGGTTGGAACCTACGACCCTCTTCTTGAGAAACCATAGGCTAAGTCACTGGGCTTCCATGGTTTCGGAAAGCATACTAATAATGGCGGGAGGCCTATGTCCAACAGTGGACGTCTTCCGGCTAATAATATGATGATGATGACGATGACTAAATAATTGCCATTAAAATTTTAATTACAAAACATTGAAGCTATAAAGCAATTCTCTTCATAATAAACTTACTTTGTTTGCTAATAAGTAAATAACTTAGGAGCAATAAATTTTGCAAACAACGATGTACAGGTTGGGCCCTTTAACGGAAGCAAATAATTAATAGTATTTTATACAACTGTTGTATAAGACCAAAATATGCAACGTTATATACGATACTTTTTCGACGACTACTTTAATCATCAACATCAGGCTAAAGACTTCCATTTCTACCACATCTGACACATTCAACACAGTATGAAATGAAAATAAATATGTTGTTGTTGTTTCTTTAAAAAAATATGGCTCTGTCCATCAGAGGACAATTTTGCCAGTGTCTAGTAGTTTTTGCCGTTGTACGGTAAAAAAATTCTAGAAAACGAAATATGAGAGGTAATGGTGGATGAACGATGACAGCGCGACCGATCCGTTAGGTACTCAAAATAAATATGAATGAAGCGAAATTTATACGTTTCCCGCTAATTCCGGGAATTAAATTTGTCATAAGTAATTATTTAGTTTATGGTTAGTTGTTTTTTATTTACGCTAACTTGCCAGTGGCGCGATCACTTTGAAAACTTTTATGACAAACAACCAAACAACAATTGAAATGAATGGAAAATGCTCAATTTAGAACTAAACAGTACCTAGTAAAATATAATATTCTTTGTTTACAAAATATGGATACATTTTTTTTTACTAACTGATTAAAAATATTATGAAATAATTTCAATGTAATGTTGGTTTTGGTTATACTGTATTTATTCGAAGTAGAGGTTAGGAATCCTAAATTTAAAAGTTAGGTAACTGTCAAAGGGAGGTCATTGAACTGTATTATTATGAATAGGGATGTTGACGCCATTAAAAAATAATTCGAAGGCACGACTCCGGTAAAAAAATGCTTTATTAAAATATAGCCCTGAAAACCAGATTAATTTTCGTTTTACTGTAAAATTCGATTGTTTGTTGCTTTAAAACAAATAAATAGATAGATGATTGAGTTGGCGAACAAATAGCGACTTATGACGTCATAAGTCGCTATTGCCATTGACACTCTATGGGAGAACTGTGTTTTAACAGCTCATAAAAAGTACGTCAGTTGATTGGTAGTGTCAACATCCCTATTTCAAAGCAATTTAAGAGCATCCATAAGTGTGTTTTTATGAGCAATAGGATAGAGTCATAGACATTTTCCCGGACTTATTATATATACCGTACTCGTCAAACTAAATGACAGTAGTTCAGCGAATTTAAAAAATAATATGTTTTTTATTTCTATTTCACTGTAAAGTTTATTCGAAGAAGCAATGTAAAGCAACATTTTTGATGTTTGCCGCGTGACAGGTGACGTCAACAGCGATGTTGACACCACGAATCAACTGACGTACTTTTTATGAGCTGTCAAAACACAATTCTCCCATATATATAACTGTGTTAATCGTTCACTTCAACTCTCGTGGCACTACCTATACTCCTCGCTTGCAGACATATGCCCAATAATGCCAACTGCTACCGCTATGTGGCGCTTTAGTCGTGCACGGTCCCAATGTTAAAAATTAAGTTGTGTTAAATACTTGTGATGTATACATATCATTTAATAATATTGTAAATCTGTTTTAAAAAAGTATACCTCGTTGAGTTTCTTGCCGGATTCTTCTCAACGGAGGTTTTTCCGAACCGGTGGTAGTTTTTTTTTTGACATTCATAAGTGCTTGTTATGGCCTAAATTGAATAAAGATATTTTGACTTTGACTTTGACTTTAATAACCCAAACAAGGCCAAAATAGAGTAAAGTGCATCGGGCCATCACACATTCAAAACACACATTAAATTTATTGACGCCTGAGTTTTTCCCAATCTTGAACAATGGTGAATATTCTTGACACTTGACCCAATGTTTTTCGAACATAACGAGTTTTTGCAATATTTATTACTAGCTTTTTCTCCGTTATATACATTTCGCTATCCTTGCAATTATTCAGCGAATATCCTTATCGGGCCACATCGGGAAATAAAGATTTAATTACAAAAAAAGTAAAACTAGACTCGGGGCGCAACATGCAAGACAAATGATCATTTTTCAGAGTTGACCACGAACCGGAAGAAGGTGGCAGGTCACTAGTGGACTGACACGAGAATTGCGAAACCTAGATGCAATAGTTTCGTTTTGTGAATTCTAACCAGCACCGGCGATGTGAGACGACATCGTCTCGCCTCGTCTCCTCACGTTGCCTCCACCACCTGAGTGAGGCCTTTGCTCAGTAGTTTTCTGGCTGATGATGAAAAAGATGAAAACTATCTTGTGTCCGTCCCAGGGCTTCATACTGTCTTCGTTTTAGCGGTAGCGTGAAGAGGTATGCCAGCATTTTACTATTATAAAAAGGATTACATATTATTTATAACAACCATGATTCGAGAACAAACATTCATTCATCCCACTAATATTGTAAGCGCGAAAGTTTGTAAGCCTGTTATTTTAATTTATTAACAGAAAAGCACAGAGTTATAACACATATACAAAATTTTAAAAAATACAACTACTATCTACTTACTATTTACAAAACTTATACTAAATAGAAAATGTCCTCAAGGCTGCTGCTTTGGGGGGCCGTTCCTAGGAGGCTGGCAGCATTACCTCTCTGGATAGCTAGGCTGATGCGTTGTGCAAGGTAAGCACCAGCCCGCCGACCCCTTGAGGTATCTACCAGCCGAGAAGATAGCTGGCGGAGGAGCTGTTTTGCCTCTGGCCCTCAAGGCCCCAGAGTTTCTACACCAAAAGGCGTAAATATACAAGCCTGTTTGTTTATAACCTCATCACGTCTAAACCACTGAACCGATTAAAATGAAATTCGGCATACAGATAGTTCGAGTCCCGGGGAAGGACATAAGATATTTACCGGAATTTTGCGTAGTTCCCGCGGGATAGCGATAAACGAATTCTACGCGCACGAAGTCGCGCTCAACAGCTAGTTTTTATAAATGAAACCTGCCGGGGTTCGAACCCAAGACCTAGATCTATCATCATCGTCATCATTATCTCAGCCGTAGGACGTCCACTGTTGGACATGTCTCCCCCATAGTCTTCCAGTTGCTTCGGTTGAAAGCGGCTTGCATCCACCGTGAACCCGCGCTGGCTCATGCCTCGCTATAGGCTATCTGGTCGTCAAAGTAAAAGGTTATATAATTTGAACCATCATGACACTGACCCAGTAGCCTTGGAGATAGCGAGGCCACGTCCACTGCGCCACTGGGTTGAGTGAGAGTTAAAAAACGGGTTATTGCGTAAGAGCATTTTGTAGTTCAACTCAGAGTAATTTTTTTTTGGAATATTATTAATTGCACAACAATTTATTCTCATTATTTATATACCAATAAATTAAATGTTAAGCAAAACTAGTACTGCAGATAATTTGAAAATATACATCAACACAAACTATACAAAAATACTACAATCACATCAAAAATACTGACTGCACATCAAAAATACTGACTGTACAGCAAAAATACAGACTCCACAGCAAATTAACAAGAGCGTGCGTAGATGATACTCACTCATCCCCATAGAAAAATAACTTTTACTGTCCATTTTGCACCGGAAAATTAGGTACGACGACGAGCGGCGCGAGGAGGAGCGTTTTATTAGGTACAATTGCGACCACAACGCGCGAGTCGAGCGAGCAAAGCGAGCGATTATTTAGGAAATAACGTGGCCCCTACTTGTGCTGGTTATGTAAAAAGAATATACATGCTGAAAATAAATTGATAGGTAATTACATATTTGATGTGCAAAAATAGAAGTTATATTTAAAAAACCGGCCAAGAGCGTGTCGAACACGCCCAAAATAGGGTTCCGCAGCCATTAGGAAAAAATTAAGTCAAATTTTTCTAAGGATTTCCACCCAACGGTTTAAATTTTGGAAGGGGGGGGGGGGTAAATTTGCACTTTAAAGTTAAATATTTAACAAATCACTGAATCGAAAAATCGTCTTAGCAAACCCCTAATGGTTTTAAAAACCTATCCAACGATACCACACACTATAGGGTTGGATGAGGAAAAAAATCTGTTTGCAAAATATTCAACTTTAAAGTGCAAATTGTCGTTAAAATTGGGCGTTCGCTCCCTCTAAAATCTAAACCGGTGGGTAGAAAAATTTGGATGGCAGTAAGTGATAATAAAAAATAATAATAATAGAAAATTTTATTCACCATCACAAACCAAAAATACAATACAAGACCAGATAACATTATGAAGTGAGGCAAAATGGACATGAGTATATATATCAAACTTACAAGGAAAACTAGAACAGTTAAGTTTTCTTGAGAATTATTGAAGTAAGAAATATACCTAAACTTGGAATATTCCATAGAAACTACGAAATCCTTAGAAAAATATTAAGACCCTATTTCGGGTGGTCCGACACGCTCTTGGCCGGTTTTTGAATTATAACATGAAATGACTTTGTCAATCAATGGTGCAGTGTGCAAGTACCTAAATGATAGATAATACTCATTTCAGTACGAAGAAGTTCAAAATCTGGGAAAATAATGATAAATTGTTATTACTTATTATTTCAATTATATGCCGTGAAGCAGCAGTGCTTGCACTGTTGTGTTTCGGCGTGGAGAGTAAGACAGCCGGCGAAATTACTGGCACTTGAGGTATCCCATCTTAGGCCTCTAGGTTGGCAACGCAGATGCGTTGCAGATGCAATACCCCTGGTGTTGCAGATGTTTATGGGCGCTGGTGATCTCTTATCATCAGGAAACCCACTTGCTTGTTTTCCATCCAGTTGAATATAAAAAATGTATTTTTATAAATATATTTTTGATAGGTACGTCAAGGGCAAAGTTATCGACACGGCCAAAGTTACAAAAATGTATACACGACTTTATGCACTTAACATTAAGGCCGTGTATGCATATTTTTGCAACTTTGGCCGTGTCGATATCTTTGCCCTTGACACAGCGAATCAATAATATAAAAATAACCCGAAGAACAGATAACCGTTGGGGGAGAAAAGTCCTCGAGTGGCGACCACGAACCGGAATACGAAGCGTTGGCAGGCCTCCCACCAGGGTGGACTGGTGACATCGAGAGAACTGCAGAAAATCAGTGGATGTAAATGGCGAGTTCTCGTTCATTGTGGCATTCTAAGGGGGAGGCAGTTCAGCAGTTTGTTCAGCAGTGGACGTCTTCCGGCTGATGATGATGAAATGCATAACCAACTTGAGTTGATCTCACTTTACTATGATTAAGCATATCCAATAGAGTTCAGCTTAGGTTGGAGGGTGTTAAGGGCGCCGCGCGCCTGGTTCTCCTGGCTCTTTTAAAAGAGATTATCGGCGAATACAGAGAAAACAAAGGACATCTCCATGAAGTAGAAAAGACTAGCGTCGGTACTCCGATTTTTTGTTCAGACGGTCTTTTATTCAGGCACCGTAAAGGACCTGAGTGTCTGTACCAGTAGCCAGGACGCTCCCATTTTTTTTTACTTTTTTTTTGTCTACTACCTCTAACATGATCAGAGCCTATGTTGACTGTGTCTCTGGTATACTAGTTCTCGCTTTTGATACCTCACGTACTTTCATTCATCATACTGTTCTTTCTTTTATCCTTCATATCTTTATTTCTTTATGTGTTTACGTGGTTGGGGTTCCCACCTATTGTAACTATCTTTTCACTTAATCTAAATTGGGGAAGCAACTCCAACACGGGTTCTTTATTTAGTAAATTGAGGTTACAGTATATTCCTTATTAACTATTCCTTCTTTGATCATATTACTTATTCCTTATTTGTTATTTATTTATTTATTGCACATAAATTTATTTACACAGCATTACAGTTATTACTAATACACTGTGAAACTACATGTGTAGCAAATAAGGACTCTCCCATTGAAGTAGCATATCAACAGGTCATTCATCACAAAATATACGCGCACCTGTCTCCGTCCAGGCCATCTAACGCAGTCTCTTCTGGCATAACCTGAACTGCTTCTTCGGCCACTCCGCTCGCGATATGACCGCATGACAACTCAGCACACGACAGCCACTTTACGCACGTCCCACAGATCGCCGAATTCTGACCCTACCTTCCAGATAGGCTGGTGCCAAGAGTGAAGTCTCCTGTCCGTTAGTGATGATGTAGGCGTAGGTATAAAGCCGTCAAAAGCCACCAACCCGTCGTGCGGTGGAAAAGCGAAATGGGATAAAGGTCACAGAAAAGCCCGTTAGATAAACTAATCGGTATAACAAACATTTTGGTGGCGATATTTTTTGTAAGCTGCTAGGCAGTCAAAACAATAACTGAATGAGATAAATCTAAGTCCACGTGGACGAAGTCGCGGGCACTGCATTTAATATTCGGAATCTTGCCTAAGGGGTCTGGTTTAATTAAATCATTTATTACATAATTTTTATTTTATTTAACTTCATAATCCATCATCATCCGAGCCTATATACGTCCCACTGCTGGGCACAGGCCTCCTCTCAGAATAAAAGGTCTCGGCTTCATAATATAACTTAAATAATAACAATTTATATTTATTTTCTCAGATTTTGAACTTCTTTGTACTGAAATGAGAGAGAGAGAGAGAGAGAGAGAGAGAGAGAGAGAGAGAGAGAGAGAGAGAGAGAGACATTTATTTACACATATTCGATACACATAAAAATACATTAGATGGAGGGAAAAATAATAATAATAATAATAAGAAAATGAGAATCAAATGAGTATTATCTATCATTTACTTGCATACTGCACCATTAACAAAGTCATTTCATGTTATAATTCAAAAACGACGTATGTGAGCAATCGTATTCTTATCTCGATTTGATAATAAAAGTGTACGTTGGTGCCATGCTTTCCGCAAAGAACCCTAAAAATACATGTTTTGCGAGCACCCTGCGCATGATTGCCGGTAAATCGTTCAAGGCGACCCCAAATTTCCACAATCAGTTGTGTTTTGCGCGCGCGGCGCTTGTCACGCAGCGCTGTGTATTTTTAATAGGGCAAAATGTTTTTAAGGAATATTGTGATTTTGTTTTTTTCCGGTAAGTTTAAAAAAAATCCTTGGTTTGACTCGATCTTGCGCTTTCAAACTTCAAGTTTATATATTTACGTAAGACTATATAATATTACTTTGTAACCGCGGCATCGCTCACGTCAACCAATAATCTCTTTGGCAATTAGAATTCCATGATAACCATAAATTGCCATGGGAACTCCGAAGAATTTTTTCGTGATTTTTAGATTAAATCTACCATTTGACACACAATTATTTAAAAAAAGTACGTATATGTACACTTTTTTTTATTCTACTGGATAGCAAACGAGCAAGTGGGTCTTCTAATGGTAAGAGATCACCACCGCCCACAGACTCCGCGACAATTCACACCAATTGACCTAGTCCCAAATTAAGCTTAGCAAAGCTTGTGTTATGGGTACTAAGCAACGAATAAATATAATTATAGAGATAGATACGTACTTAAACACATATTAAATACATATGTGAGGATGGTTTCCATGGTGATGGTGATTATTGTAATAATTAATCATCTCGTGATCTTATAACGTTTTAAGCTTTCGTGATTCTCACTCATAGTCAAAATACCATATACGGGACTTATCACGCTATTATTGTATTATTAGTATCGTGATCTTCATTTACGTTGCCATTAGAACACCCGTGTAAAATGATATGTCTCCAGACTAACGTACCCTACCAACAAAAAGTTAGAATACCTCCGACATTGTCACTTCAAAGTTCAATATCGCAAAAACGGCTGAACCGATTTAGATAAAACACGCCTAAGAACCATCGCTAGAAACCTGCTTTCGAATGAAAAATCCGCATTCAAATCGGTTCACCCTTTTAAGAGACGGTGCCACAAACAGACAGACAGACACACATAGCGGTTAAAATTATAAAACTCCTCTTTTTGCGTCAGGGGTTTAAAAAGTACCGTATAGGGTTTTCGATTACCTACGGCATTTGGTATGGAAGCACATTTTTAAATGACTATATCTTTTGATTGCGTTAATTTAGAAGTTTGATATTTTCACTGCCTCTAGTGGTAGCAAGCCTAATTTCAGTTTGATATATTAACGCGTTCTTGAGACTAACCTAACCTCACCAACTAAAAGTTGGAAAACCCCCGACTCTGTCACTTCAACGTTGAATATCTCAAAAACGGCTAAACCGATTTAGATGAAACATGTCTAAGAACCATCGCTAGAAAAACTGATTTCAAATAAAAAAACCGCATTCAAATCGACCCACCCCTTTTTTGCGCTGGGGGTTAAAAAATTATCTTAACAGACGGATAGCAAAGTGATCCTATACAGGTACCGTTTGTTCCTTTTGAGGTACGGAACCCTAAAAACACGCAACAAATAAATTTATCTGATAATGTCGAATTGTAATCAACAATTTTATTAATTACAAGTCGTACGCACTCTTATGCCGTTTTGGAATAATGGACGAAGTTACAAAGGTCACTATAGGGATGTTGACACCACCAGACAACTGACGTACTTTTTATGAGCTGTCAAAACACAATTCTCCCATAAAGTTTGAATGGAAATAGCAACTCATGACGTCACTTGTTCGCACACTCAATCAACTAACTATTTATTTGTTTTAAGCAACAAAAATCTAATTTTGCAGTTATTCGAAAATTAATCTGGTTTTCGGGGCTAAAATAAAGCGTTTTTTTACTGGAGTCGTGTCTTGGAATTATTTTTTTATGGTGTCAACATCCCGATTATTAGGTACCTACCCAATCATTTAGTGGAAATGTAAAGCTAACTGACTTCCTGATACGTAGCACAGTTCTATTTTAATACAACATACAAGACATTTGCAATATTTTTCCAATATCTTCATTTTTTCAAAATACATTCGAGTGTTTCGCTAAATTAGTAAGTCTACTTTTTAACACTCAAAATTTGCATTTCTCAGTTGCGTTTCGACGGTTTGCCATGTTTTGTTTTTTCAATTATATCAATGTACCTATTGTACCTTTTTTTGACGATATTAGTTTCATAATTTTTGCAAATTATTTGTATGCCTGTAAGCGAAACATAGTGATACCAAGTACTTTGACTTTGACGTTTTTAGAAATATCAATCACTACTGGCCAGCATTAAATTAACTAAATATTGTGCAACCTCGCTAAAACATTTAATTGGCGCATGTTGCATTCGTAACTTTTAGACTGGGTACAGTAAAAAAGAGATTTAGAGTCTCTACCCATTACACCGTATCGTACCATGACGGTAATACGAGCGTGTCAGGCAAAAATATATTGTCTGTATCGAAAAAGAGACTATGCCCACTAGCACGTTTCGTAACCAACCTTCACCGTCGTGTGTCAGCAGGGCTACTACGAAACTCGAAGTTCGTGTCGTGCGGTCCCTCTGACACTTAATATTTAATACGAGAGCGAGAGGGACCGCACGACACGAACTTCGAGTTTCGAGTTTCGCAGTAGCCCTGCAGGCATCGTCCTAATAGAACGCGAATGCGTGATCATGTATGTATGTAATGTATGTTAATACTTAATTGTACATAAAACACAAAAAGAAAACAACAAAACAAAAGAGTACAAAGACGAACTTATCCCTAAAAGGGATCTTTTCAAGCTAACCTAAATCATCATCGAACGTTCGCGCGAATTCTACTCGTACGAACGCGCGATCAAACATATTTGAACTCGATTTTAAGCAAACTACTTTCTGGTTTTCAGTTATTTAATCAAAATCTTGTATATTAGAGCCTATTTCGATTCCACGGAAAGACGGGATCTTAGGGGTAGGTATAAGGAATCCCTAACGCAGTGGTAATAATGCCAGGTAACTCATGCCTTAAGTGACGGCCACGTTGGGAAGAGATACAGTCACCAGCACCAATATCTGACACAAGTGACACAACAAGCGTGCATAAATATCTGATACGACTCTTTTCTAGGGCCGGAAGGAAGTGTCAGATATTTTTGCACGCTCCGCTGTGGCAGATATTAATACTGGTGACTGTACATGTGGTCAAGCACTATGCCTGCCCTGCTCCTTTTTTGAAGTAGGTTAAAAAGTAGAGGGCCCCCTACCCGGTTGACCAGCATGGCCAAATTAATATTAAAAAAAACTATCCAACCCGACACCCAGGACAGATTGTCTTTATTAGGAGACTCTGTAAAAAGTGGGAAGAGCAAAGAAGAAGCCCAGTAAATATGCCGTGTTACCTTCTCTACGTACGCACACACTCACAATGATATAAGCACGACTAGTATTATCAATAGGACTAAATACTAAACTCATATTTGGCTCTATATTTCAGTGTTTTTGTAAAAAAATAAATGATTTAATCCATCCGTCTCCACTTTACCAGCGGCCATCCAGGCGCTGATGTATCTCGCCCTTATTCGGTCAGCACGAAGCGGTTCCTTTCATCTTACAATTTTCAACTTTCAATTTACAATGCCACCTGCTAAATAACGGAATTCGCTCCCATCGTCTGTATTTCCAAATAAATACAATCTAGGGCTCTTCAAGGCAGGAATGAATAGGCTGTTATCTGTTACTGAACCAGTGAGTTTTCCTCTTTTCCTCAGGTGAGTTAGGGAGCCAACATGCTACGAGCCAGTTTTATGCAAAAATATCTAACATCTAATATTAAGTTCATCATCATAATCCCAGCCTATATACGTCCCACTGCTGGGCACAGGCCTCCTCTCAGAACAAGAGGGCTTGGGCCGTAGGTTCCCACGCGGGCCCAGTGCGGATTGAGAACTTCACACGCACCATTGAATTGCTTCGCAGGTTGTGCAGGTTTCCTCACGATGTTTTCCTTCACCGCAAAGCTCGTGGTAAATTTCAAATGTCATTCCGCACATGAATTTTGAAAAACTCAGAGGTGCGAGCCGGGGTTTGAACCCACGACCCTCTGCTTGAGAGGCGATAGGTCAAACCACTAGGCCACCACGGCTTGCTAGACCACCACAGTTTCAAGTTGGTAAAGTTTATTTAAATAACAGCTATAATAATCATTTTGCAACAACTTGTTTACCTTAACGGAGCAATGCGCCTGTCGCGTATTCGCAAATCGACCTTCAAATGTTGAATAATATTTTATCCTCCTGTTTGGAGTACTAATAATAACAATTATGTTATTTTTATTTCACTTTACAAAATAAATACATTTTTCCGCAACCAAATAGGCTAGCTCCATACGTTGTGGTCGGTAGTACAAATTAGCTTCGCTTAGCTAGATGTGTAATTAAATGTTGCATGTTGATTTTCACATAGTTTCAATAGTCTGATTAAATTCAAATAGACATAGGTCCCCCCCATAAACCTCCAGCGTTGTGGCTTGCCGCAACATTATGCTGAGTGGGTCCCAATTTATACTATTCGATGTTTTTTTTTAATTATTATTTCATCCTAACGTGTTTTTTCTGTGTATCGAATATGTGTAACTAAATGTCTCTCTCTCTCTCCAGTTGCTACGGTTGGAAGCGGCTGCTGCAGTATTTCTGTAACTTAACCATGCCATTAGTTTAATAAATAATCTAAAACTCAGACTTTGTTAACTTTCTAACAAGACTATGATTGCCAGCAATGTAAAGCAAAGTAAATTGACAAGTCATCAAATAATCAAATCTGTCGGCTGTCATTTAAACTTACTTGTCAATTTACTTTGCTGTACATTACTGGTAATGATAATAATAATTTAGTTGTTAAAGAACTACTTTACTTTAACCTTTTCTAAAAAAAGCCTGACTCCCGGTAACACACTGTTTATCGAGCATACAAAGCATAACATTTCTTCGGTCGGTCGGGTAAAAAAAACCACGGCTGGCCCGTAACGTGGTGTCTGATGAGTTTAGCCTTCCCATTTTCCTTATAAACTGCGTAATCATTTCGTTTCTCCCAAGGAAATCCTTTCAATGCATATCAATTGCCTAAGATATTCTTAAACTCGCTTCCTCCTTATCTGATTTATTAGGACGGGAAATTTACTAGGATTAGTATTGATTAGTAGATAAAAAAAATATTTAATTACAAAATGAATGTTGGTCATGGCTATTATAATATTTTCTTATCGATTCTTAATAGTTATTTACGTGATATTAAAATAAGAGTGAGGTTTTTTATACAACGAGCGATAGTATTTTAATGCCAATTATGTATAGTAATACATAATTTTATCTACATGCATATCATAAGTTTTCTACAATAAGTATGTTCAGATTATACCTTTTATACCTGCATTTTCGAGTTAGTGGCTCTTGTTTGTAGGCAGGCATAGAACCCAGTATCAATAAATGACTGACAGTGACAGTTATATTTTTTTAAATTCATAAACAATCTAGACTTGAGTCGATTTTGATTCTCAAATCGATTGTAATATTCGCAATTAAAAAAAAAAAAAAACAATTTTAACGAATGAAATTACAAATCGACTAATTCGATTATCTCAACCAAACATGATTTTTGTTTTTTTTTAAGATGTTCGAAATTTGAATGTAATTAAAGTGCCGCTTGTAAACATTAAGATGCAACTACACGTAGAAGATTTTAATGTAGGTCATTTGCTTATCGTCTCTGAACATTATTATAGGGAAGTTATGATATGGATATAGATAAGATATTGTTACGATTATAAATGCGATGAAGAATGGGCAAATTTATATGAAACTTAATCTATGAGTGGCCAAGGATAATTTAAATATATCTGACGATGTAGTCACACTGAACACTCATACTAGTAACTAGGTGAATATAATTGTAACCCGAATCAAAGACGATTTTCTATTAGAATACTTTGCATATTATTCCCATTTATTGAAGTATGTTCAGTAATTAAGAAGGAAATCTTAACAGATGACCTAAGGATCTCAAACTGAAGTATTCAGTAATTTACATGTTCTTGGACAATTTTTATTGACTTAAGGATAATACATTTTTCATACAATGACTAAAATAAAAATAAAAGAAAGGAAACCAAATAAATAAAAGCTACATATTTTTTATTTAAATTTATTTATAAACCATAATAATTTTACAAAAGAGAATTTCATAGCAGCGGGCGAAAACTCAACAGAGTTTATCCGCCGCAGAGTTTATATACCTAACTATAAAAAGAAAACACCATCTAAGAGGCCCTCCTGCGGCATAGACCCCAATACACCGGCGGCATTACGACTCTAACCAAGTGGTTAGATAACCTGACTACGAAGCTTGAGGTCCTGGGTTCGATTCCCGGCCGGGGCAGATATTTGTATGAATAATACTAATGTTTGTTTTCGGGTCTTGGGTGTTTAATATGTTTTATGTATGTATTTATCTATATAAGTATGTTTATCCGTTGCCTAGTATCCATAGTACAAGCTTTGCTTAGTTTGGGACTAGGTCAATTGGTGTCAAGTGTCCCATGATAATTATTAACAATTATTATTTATTAACAATTAGGCAATCCAAGCTTTCATGTGAAAGCAATATCATCAGAGGCCAGGCCATATTTGCCCATTCTTCTTGGTGCTTGTTTCCCTGCAGCGAAAATCTCATGGTAAATTTCAATTTTTTTTTGTACACTCAGCACCATTAGATTAGTACCTAGTCCCGGTGGTCAAAATGATCTAAACACTGTCTTATTACCTAGGCAATAGAGTAGTATCTTGCATTTTGAGCACCGTAACCGCTCATCTAGTTCTGGTGATGACTGTACCTACCAGTGGCGATGTGTCCATAGAACCCCATTCCCACCGGCAGCGGCTTGCCCAATATTTGCAAAATAAGACAAGACATTCAGGATTTATGAAAGATGTAAGCGATCTTTGCTTCGGCTTTACCACGGAAATATCTGACGCCACACCACTGGTACCTACTTACATCAATTCTCAAAAATTCTGAAATGCGGAACAGGATTTAAACCCAAGATCCTCTGCTTGACAAACTATAGTCAAATCAATACACTATCACGGCTTTTTACATTGCTATTATTGTACTGGAACTATTAATATAACAATATACCGGGTGTGGCCTGTAATACGAGCAAACAATTAAAACGTAGATCGTCTTCTTCAAACTGAACAACATTAGTTCAGCGACTTATAAAAATAACGGAGTCTTTGAATTTTCCTTTTTTCGTATTAATTAACTGCTAATAATGGACGCCCTCCTAGAACACAACTGACGTCGCCTGTCACCCTACAAACATCAAGCATTTTGCTTTACATTGCTTCTTCGAATAAACTTAAACGTTAAATAAAAAAAAACTAATTCTTTTCAAAACTCGCCGAACTAATGTTGTTCAGTTTGACAGTATGATCGATGTTATAATTATTTGCTCATATTACAGGCCACATCCGGTATGTACCTACTCGTAATTACTGTTATAATCTTTCCGTATTGCGGCGACAACATGATATTTGTTTATCACCAAACGGTTATCTGTGGGCCACTGACTTGATAAAAGTGAAAATAATTAAAGATTTTTAATTATGAATGGTTGGATTATAATTAAGGGTTCCTTAATTTAGAAAAAAAACAAGGCGGACACGACTAACATACAATTTTTAAAAATAAACTTCGTGCTGTCTTCTCGTCTAAAATTCCACAGTGCCTGAAGACTAGATATATGTACAGTCCTCGACCAGTGTGTGTTGCCATTGATGACATATGGCTCTGAGACGTGGTCCTTGACTGTTGGCCTCTTGGAGAGGCCACGCAACGAGTTATGGAGAGAGCTCTCTATGCTCGAAGATTCTTCGCGCGATAGAATCTGGAATACGGATATGTCCGAAAGAACTAGTCACCTACATATCTCGAAGAATATGCAAGTTGAAGTAGCGGGTCACGGGATCAATATCGAGTCAAAAGAGTCACGGGATGAACAGATAACCGTGGGGAAGAAAGGTCCCCAAGTGGCGACGATGAAACGAAAGACGAAGTTTTGGCCTCCCACTTGGTTGCCGATGGATACAAATGGCGTGTTGTTGTACATTGTGACGATCTATGAGAGAGGCCTTTGTTCAGTTGATATCTTCCGGCTTATGATGATGGAAGCAATTAAATTGCTTTCAGAATCCAATTATTGGTATTATTATCAGTGATAAAAAGCATTTTCCTTGTGCAAGGTAGAACAAAACCCTCCACAAATGACCTCCCTGACTAAAAAACTAATTGTAGTTCCATTGAATGCTATAGATAGGAAATAGTGTTAATGATAAATAATTTACTGAATCAGGCGTTACTTTACGGAGGTCCACCTTAAGGCCCTTAGGGTCATGGTCGCGAGTAAGCAAAGAAATTATTTTAGTTCATTAATGATAAATAATTGAAAATATATAGTATAATTTTTCAAGTTAAATTCCAGGAATTACATCTGTATACCTACAGCGTGTATTTTTGTTGCAACTACAAACTTTTAGGGCGGTTGGAGCCCTATAAACATACTTTCATATGTTTCGGTTAAAAAATGCGATTTTTTTAACGCCAGGCGCAAAAAGGGAAGCGTATTATAAGTTTGACGCCAATAGTCTGTCTTCCCGGAATCTTGGACGAAATATGGTACATAGATAGCTGAAAGTCTTCGAATAACATAATAATAGTCTACTTTTTATCCCAAAAATCCCACGGGATCGGGATCAAAGACCACCATTTCAACCGCTGAGATGGATACATGAAATCAAGCGGGGGTATTTTTTTGCAATACCAAATTCACAATGTAATTTTAGGGAATTCCCAAGAGAATTTTAGCGAAATCCCGGAATTTTAATTCAGTTCAATGCGAGACCTCATGATTTACACGCGTGAAGCCGCGGGTCATGACCAGTGAAAAATACAATACAATACAATACAATACAATTACTCTTTATTGTACACCAGAAATAGTAAGCGATACAGAAAACAGGTACACAGAGAAAATTACAAGGTAAGCAATAGGCGGCCTTATCGCTTAAGAGCGATCTCTTCCAGGCAACCTTTTTACAGAAAGAAGGAAGGACTAGTTCACAGCAGGTGGTGCATTAACAGTAGATCAGAAAAATTAAAATAATAAAGTTTATCTATTTTAAAATAGAAAGAAAGAAAGAAGACATTTATTCACTAATACGGAAGACACACAAATACAAATACAATAAAATTTACACAAATAAACCAAAAGAAATACATGAAAACACACATGAAAAAAGTAACATAATACACAATTTTGTGTGTCCCCGCAAAAGTGAAACGGTCGCTGAGTCAGCATTATGATGAGGCATTAAACGCCAGCAGCACTGATTTTCTGCCAGAATCGTCTGTGAGTCACAGAACGATGCACAAATATTTTTTTTATTAGCCATTTTCTATCTCCCACTGCTGGGCAAAGGCCTCTCCCTCGGAATTCCAACTCGGCAGCTAAGTTTTTCCAGTCGTTTCTGAATGCGTCCAAGTCGTCCCGCCACCTCCGTCTCGGTCTGCCGCGCCTCCGTTGATCATCTAGGGGCGCCCACTGGGTAGTAACCTGTGCCCATCTCTCCGGGTGCATGCGGCAGATATGGCCAGCCCAGTCCCACTTCAGCCTGGCGGTTTCTCTCCCGACATCTGCTATGCACGTTTTCGAGCGCAGTGTGGTGTTCCAAATCCGATCTGTTCTTTTGACACTCAAAATGCTGCGCTCCATAGCCCTCTGGCAAACCTTCAACTTGGACTTCTGAATTTCGGTTAAGGACCATGTTTGGGCACCGTAGGTTAAGATGGACAGTATACAAGAGTCGACCAGTTTCCGCTTAAGTGACAGTGGAAGGTTGCCCTTCAATAGCTTCTTCATGGACCAGAAGCTCTTCCAGGCATTGTCGATACGTCTTTCCACTTCTTTATCCTGCCTATTGCTGAAAGATACTATCTGGCCCAAGTAGATGTACTCGTCGACGTATTGTATGACGTGCCCGTTCACCTCAATCCTACGTTTTGTGCTGTTGGTCATAACCTGTGTTTTCGTCCGGTTCATCAGAAGTCCAACCCGAAGGCTTGCAGAGCTGAGATCTTGCAGCATTTGTTCGAGCTCTGTGGCCGTAGAAGAAAAAAGGACTATGTCGTCGGCGAAACGAAGATTTGTCAACCTTTTATCGCCGTCAATGACACCCCTTGCCTTCCAGACCACCGCCACAAATATATTAATATATTATAATGAAAGAAATAAACCACTTCATTATCATCATCATAAATAAATAAATGACCATTAACAAAAAGCAAAAAGCAGGGATAAGTGTAAAAATTGTTTAAAAAACAACAAGACGGAATACCAATGTGGATGGTACGCCAAAGTGCTGGTTTAGGGAAGAGATTTTTGGAGCGTCAATGTAATTCTTCAGCTAGCGCTTGAAGGTGTACTCACTAGACGCTCCTTGGATAAGGGGAGGAATATCATTCCAGCACTTGGACGCCAGGAACTTGAAACTTCCGCGAAACGTCGCGGTCCGATGCTTCGGCCAGTCTACATTTTCATACACTGTGCTTCGGCACAAGAGCCATTGCGTTCGATATACGAGTAGATAAAGGTGATCTTGCTAAAGTAAATATCTAAAAAGCACATGCATGCCCTCATACATTACATCGTTACTTAATATTATATATGTAAAAAGTAATTCGGTTTTGTTTATTTGTCTGACTTCGCGCATAACTCAGATAAGAGGCGTGATTGGGTCGGAACCCAGTCCCACCTCTCTGCTTGAGAGGCCATAGGCCAAATCACTGAACTTGAAAGGTTTAGGTAATTAACTAAATGTAAACAAACTTCAGCTGCCGGATTTGGTACATTCAAGGATTTTAAACATTTCGCTTACAAAAACAAACAAAATACAAACTATCTAATGTTTTTCAATACAGATATGTAAATGCTTAGATTGTTTAATCGGGGATATTTCAATATTTAAGACACTAATTGACGTTGTTTTGTTGACATTTAGTTCATTACCCAAACCTTTCAAATAGAGACTACCACCCAGTTATAAGCGTTAAAGTTTTAGTAAAAAAAATATTAGTTCAAGGCATTTTTGCTCACTGTACTTTTTATTGACTGTACTTGCATTGTAACCTAAATTTCATTTAACTGCCAAATTTCAAGTCGATGCCATTAACCGTTGAGATGTTCCTTCATGTAGAGACGATCCTGGCCGGACTACCAGGATGTCAACTACCAGGTTATTGTATTGCCATTGATTAATATCATCATCATCATGTCAGCCGAAAGACGTCCACTGGACATAGGCCTTCCCCAAGGCTCTCCACTCAGACCGGTCTTGTGCTTTTCGCATCCACCGCGATCCCGCGATCTTAACCAGGTCGTCGCTCCATCTTGTTGGAGGCCTACCGACAGCTCGTCTCCCGGTCCGCGGACGCCAATCGAGAACCTTACCATTGATTAATATAAGTTTACCAAATTTTAAGTCAATCCGACCACTGGAATAGCGCCAAATTTAACTTACAAGATTTGACGTTCTTATCGTAACGTCCCTCTCACTCTCGTATTAAATAACATAAGCGTTAGCAGGACGGCAGATTACGAAGTTGGAATTTTGCACTTCGTAGTATAGAGCCAGTTTTGATAATAGGTTAGTGTCCTACAAAATTTTACCTAATTAGTCTGTCGGTTAGATAATAGGAAACGTATTTTTTCTTTTGTCAATTTTATTTTATACTAGCAGTTACCCGCGACTCTGTCCCGCGGGAACTATGAAATTTTCAGGGATAAAACCTATATCTTATGTCCTTTCTCGGGACTCAAACTATCTGTATACCGAACTTCATCTTATCAGTTAAGCGGTTTAGACGTGATGAAGTAACAAACAAATCAACAAACCAACAAACAAACAGACTTACAAACTTTCGCATTTATAATATTAGTAGGAAAATAGTAGGGTGAAATTACTGGCTTGAGGTAGGTTGGCGACGCATCTGCAATCCCCCTGGTGTTGCAGGTGTCTATGGGCGGTGGTGTGTTCTTACCATCAGGAGACCCACTTGCTCGTTTCCCACCCAGTTCAATAAAAAAAAGTAGTATGTATTATTTTTAAAGACTTAAATTGTTAAAATGTTTTCGGATTCTATATTTAATGTTGGATTAAACAAAAAATATTGCCCGTTATAGCTGCGGGTGACGTCATTCTCGGACTCTGACGCACTTCACCTTCGTCATTTTAACCGGTCCAATATTTTTGAATAATGTATTTATGCTGGATCTAGGCGACATAAAAAGACTTTTTATGCTCTATTGCATAAAGTAAAATCTTCGTCTAAGACCAAGGCAATCAGGTGTAAACAGCCACAAACAAAGAAGTTTATACATATATTTTCTTACAATTTTTAATTTATATAAAACTAAAAATCAATCAAATCAATCAAAATAGATCAATAAAACTAAAAATGCTTGTATAATAATGCATGAAAAATAAAAGGTACATAGTAAGTGAACAATTGCTTCCACTGTCGATATTTCATTTCCTCGTCATCGAAGTGAAAAGCAGAGTGTAAAACTCGAGAATTAAACTCATTTTCCCCTCGACGTGTCTATCCACCCTCGCCGTTGGTACGGTCGGCCGAGCCGGTGCTCGGGTGGCTATATGAACGTCTCGGGTAAAAGGGCTCGTTTTATGCTCTAGTTGTACAATCTACTATTTTTACTCAGGAAACTATCCAACTGTTTTTCATTTTTCAATAATACTCGAGTCTCGCAGTAAATAAGTTTATCACATCACAACACAAAAGGTCACGTTCATGTTTTACTTCATCTGCCTCAACTAAATGTCAACGACATGGTTTCAAACTCTTAAACGGGTGGACCGATTTGAATGCAAAATGCCGAGTTTATTATTTGGAATCAGGTTTTCTACAGATAGTTCTCAGATATCTTTCATCAAAATCGGTTTAGCCGTTTTGGAGATATTGAACTTTGAAGTGACTAGGTCGGGGGTTTTCCAAATTTTGTTGGTTAGGTTATCAGAGTTCTCTTAAGTTGGACTATTAGAGCTACCTTCATACCAAATTTTAAGCTTCTAGAACACCTGTTCTAGAACGTTGTTTCTCACTCTGAGGATGGGGTCGCGAATGCCGTACCTTTAAAATACCTACTCTCACCGTTATTGTGCATGATTATTCAATGTTTGTATTATCAATGTAAAATAATACAACTGTAAGTAGAGGTAAGCAGGGGGGTCACCGAATATTTTTCAAATCAAGAGTGGTCGCGACGTAAAAAAGTTTGAAAGACACTGTTCTAGAACAACTGGAAGTGCCTTACAGATTTTGATTCCCCTGTTATTCGCATGGAAATGGTAACTCCCTTTTTAATGACTATGTCTTTTGATTGCGTCGAGTTAGATGCTTGCTTTTAGAGTTCCGCACCTCAAATGGAAAACGGAACCTTTATAGGATCACTTTGTTGTCCGTCTGTCTGTCTGTCAAGACCCTTTTCTCAGGAATGCGTGGACGTATCAAGCCGAAACTCATATCAAATACTCAACTCTACTGTTCCTTGGAGCTGTGAAAAAATCAAACTTCTAAGCCAACGCAATCAAAAGATACTGCCATGTATGCTGCAAATTTTCGACACTTGCAAGGAAATCAAAACCTACGGGGTACTTCCCGTGAACTGAATCTTGAAATTTGGTACGAAGCAACATCTTGCAGCACAGATAAAGGAAAAATTGCGAAAAGCATAATTTTTTTAGCTACATCATATAATCAAAATATTTATACGAAATCCTCAGTGCGCGAGCTCGACTCGCACTTGGCCGGTTTTTTGGAATAATGAAGACGGAAATATTTAGGTTATAAATAAAGCAAATAGGACAGAATGAAATACATGTTTGTTTTACTTCAAAATTGATTATTTGTTACAGTTACAACTTATGCAAATGAGTTAGTAAAAGTACCTGAGGTGGACAACGTGATCAGCAGTCTGTCAAGTCAGCAATGGGATGACGACGAAGCGGCCTGTCGGGGCAAAATACTCAACGTCCTGCACAATGTTAAGAACTCTACACTATGGGCGTCTTGGAGTAAGTGATTTATTGAATCAGGAGTTACTTTGCGGAGATCCATATTAATGAAACATCAGAGAGTGGACCGGTATCGCCAGTGTGGAAGAACTGTTTGCTCTGGCGAGAGATAAGGAGAGATATGCGGAGCTGACAGCCAACCTGCTTAAGCTGAAGCTTTTTGCAGGCTGTAGGACCTTGTGCAAGGTCCGCCCGGATTGCTACCACCATCTTGCTCGCTAATCCTGCCGTGAAGAAGCAGTGCTTGCACTGTTGTGTTTCGGCGTGGAGATTAAGACAGCCGGTGAAATTACTGGCACTTGAGGTATCCCATCTTAGGCCTCTAGGTTGGCAACGCATCTGCAATACACTGGTGTTGCAGATGTTTATGGGCGGTGGTGATCTCTTACCATCAGGAGACTCACTTGCTCGTTTGCCATCCAGTCGAATAAAAAAAACCTCCAGTAGTGGAGAGGCACTGCAAGAAGATATTAATGAACTAAAACAATTACTCTGCCACCCGCGACCTTATGATAGCTACGTACGCTTATGCAAGATATGCGTGTTCATGCAGTTCCTCCACCTCCAGACTGTAAGAATACATACAAATCACACAAACCCATCTATCACCACAACCACACTACACTGACGCGTTTCAAACTCAATCAGAGCTCATCTTCAGAGCAATACAACCGTACACTATACTACTACCATCTAGTATCATGGTGTACGTTGGTGTTGCTCTCATAATAAGGTCACGAGTGAGCAAAGTAATTGTTTTAGTTCATTACTGGAGTAAGTGGGCAAAAACCTTTACTCAAACTTCTTCTGACTGTCTGACAACACAAGCAAAATGACTCGAGCTAGAGACTTGAAATTTATCTAGGGAACGTTCTGACGTAGCCAAATGTGACAACGATAATTAAGTAATTAATTAAACACTTTATTCAGACAATTAAATAGTCTATGTTATTAAATGGCGACCTGAAAGGTGGTAGAAATTATGGCTGCGGAATATTAGGAAGCAAGGTGGGCAGGGAGGGGCAGCTGCAAGAGTTTCAAATGTAAAGCAACCCAACCAAAGTCTTTGACTTGACTTGCTTGATCGATCATTCCCGTACGTCGAAACCGAAACTCGAATGAATTCACCAATACCTACAATTCATACTTTTCTCATTCTCCATATCAACTTGCCCCCTCATGGGCCACCGGCTGGCGACACCCTTGCAAGGGATCACCGAAATTAGCAGTGTAGAGCAACAGTTCTCTGGATGGCGTAGGACAGGGATAGATTTTCAGATATAACGGCTAACCTCTAGTAATGGAGTGGCACGTAAAGGTCTCTACCCATTACACCGTATCATACCATGACCGTATTAGCAACGTGTCAGGCCAAAATATGTTCTTTAAGTAAGAAAGTAAGTATGAGAGTAGAGTAGGTAGTGAGTATGAGACTATTCCCACACACACACACCTAAAGGACTTAATGTGTATTGTTTTACTTGTGTTATTTTTACTACTACTATGTGTTATGTTTTTAGATATACGATTTCTTATGTTATGTAATGAACCTGGCTGACACACTGGACACCTCTGGATTCCTACAAGTACCTATCACCCAAGCAAAGGAAGAGCGGGACGTCCCAACACAGGCTCTGTAAGCCTAAAGGGAGGTCCCGGAAACTGTCATTTATAAACCTACTTGTAAAAGGAAATAAAATATTTTATTTATTTTATTTAATATTTATTTTATTTATTTATTCCCACTAGCACATTTCTTAATCGAGCGTCGCTTGATATTCCATTTCGATATGGTTTTACGGGATGACCGTCAAAGTAACAAATTTGGAGTTGAAATAAATTTACAAAAAGATATTCCAAATTACCAATCATTATTATTTGCTTAGTAGCGACATGTCTTGTCTGGGTGAGCGGTACGTTACGAAAGAATGTATGTAACGTCTATCGATGAGAGCGATACATAGATGTCGCTAGTGCTGCTGCTTAAGTAGCGTAGAAAAAAAAAGCAACCTAAGATATATGTGCATAGGAGAAATTCATGTCTGTACTCCTGTCCAGTGGTAGTGTAGGGGTATGGCACGCAGCACGGAATGCTGAGGACCTGGGTTCGATTCCCAGCGCTGGTCTCTTTTTCTGGTTTTTCTGTGCATCCATGTCTCAGTTTGTATTTTCGATATTCCGTTTCTGACACGTTCCTGTTACGGTCATGGCATGATACGGTGTAGTGGGTAGAGACCTTTTAAAAGAAGTATTACAAACGAGTTGAAAAACTTATTTAAAACTATCACATACAATAGGTTAAATAATTCTGCCATTATTTCAGTCAAGTACAAAATGTATAATTAATCATTAAATTACGTCAAAGTAATGAGTAAACACTTTGGTTCAACCCTGAGACAGAGGGCCGAACAATACACTAAAACAAAGGGGTCAAGTTCGGTTCATTGATTTGAAATTCATCTATTCTTAATCAGAATGCAAATAGGGAACAACATGTCTGCCCTTGAGCTATTTTGACTTGATTTTTTTTATATAGTTTACTTAACACACAAAATCCATACTATAATATTATAAATGCGAAAGTGTGTTTGTCTGTTTGTCCGTCTTTCACGTCGAAACGGAGCGACGGGTCGACGTTATTTTTTGGAATAGAGATAGTTTACGGGCCCGAGAGTGACATAGGTTACTTTTTATCCCGGAAAAATGCTCAGTTCCCGAGGGAACAACGCGCGATAACCGAATTCCACGCGGGCGAAGCCGCGGGCAAAAGCTAGTATTGAAATAAAAAACGAAGTGGTTTCGTAGTAAATCAGTATAAATAAAAAAAAAAAATCTCCTAAACTAATGGATATTTTTAAGTGGTTTTTGGTTTAAGGGTCTTTAAAAAATAAAGGTTTGAAATTCATTTAATTTAGAACGGTTGCTCTCTGTCGAAAATTTTTTTTTGTTATGAAAATTTGACTTACTGATTTATATCACAAAAATCAATGGCCCGTGGTCTTTTTTTAGTCATTTAAGATCTCTCTCTCTCTCTTCAAGTGCCTCTCCGCTAGTGAAGGTTGGCAGTCAGCTCCGCATATCTTATTCGGTCTTTTGCCAGTCTTAGAAGCTCCGCGGCGCTTTTAACTCCCGTCCATTCCCGGATATTGCGTAGCCACCATTTCTTCATTTACGCATCTACAGCAGTAGAACTATATACCTGAAAACCACTCAAAAATATGTGTTAGTTGAGGAGAAAAAAAAATCTTTGAGTTATTACCGTTTTACTATGGAACAACTTGGTTCTTTATTTTATGATTTTGTATGTGTCGTTCACTAGTTGTGAGTAAACCCCGGCTCGCACCTCTGAGTTTTCGAAATTCATGTGCGGAATTACGTTTGAAATTTATCACGAGCTTTGCGGTGAAGGAAAACATCGTGAGGAAACCTGCACAAACCTGCGAAGCAATTCAATGGTGCGTGTGAAGTTCAATCCGCACTTGGACTATGGCCTCTTGTTCTGAGAGATCTCAGCAGTTACGTATATAGGCTGGGAATGATGATGATGATGATGATGATGAGTAAACTTTATAAAAACCAAGTCAAAATAGCTCAAGGGCAGATGTTGTTCGCTTACGTCCCCTCCCCTACGTCTTGCCTAAATTCATCATTATCGTATCAGCCGTAGGACGTCCACTGTTGGACATAGGTCTCCCACATAGCCCTTCAGTTTATCATGGGGGGTTTGCGAATACTAGCCACACATGGCAAGCGAGTTGGCGAGCATATTAGTATAGGATGCTAGGTTGCCAAGAAGACGCTGCTGCCCACCTTTTGGTATTCTCCCACTTCACTCACAGCCGGTTTATCTGTCTAATATACGAGCCACAAGTATGTGCATTCGAGGCACACATCATTAAACTCCGATCCATCGGATGGACTGACCTAGTATTGAAAAAAATTGTCTTCAATGTTTTCTCATAAGTCTTTGTTATATTGCTTGTCAAGTTTGTTTCTTTACTTATTTTGTACAATAAAGAGTTTGTTGCCTTTCACAACGACTGTGAAGTAATTTTAAGTATGAAAAAATCTATCAATGAACTATTTAAGCCATCTGTCCAAGTTAACGGGAATAAAAAAAACACGATGTAAAGTAGAGAACGTCTTCTGGTCGATGTGACGATACGACTGATCCTGAGTTTTACCTACATGCCATTGCTTAATCTTTACTTTAATTTTTCCAGTCTGGAACGCCAACCCACAAGCCCCGTTGGGTACCTTCTTCGGCAATCGTTACCACCTCGGCAACTACGATCAATGCCTGCGGCCGCCCTGGCTCTCCGAACACCCGGAACTGAGGAGTCAGTACTGCCTCGCTGACGTAGAGATGAGTAAAGACCCTGCCAAAAAGAACTGGGACCTTCCAGGTCCTTATGAGAAAGCGGAGCTGTACTATGTTGACGTAAGTACTCAACCTTAACTTTTGGCATATCTAGTGATATTTTGTCTTGATCCCATCAATAAAAGAAGGAGGACCGGTCGACTGATTGACTGGCACACATTGTACAGCATAAACCGCAGGGGCTGCAGGCTTGAACATTGGTAGACTTAAACAAACTAGCTGTTGCCCGCGACAACGTCCGCGTGGAAGTATCAGAAATAGTTTGTCTTCTTCTTCTTGGTCGGTGTCGGGAAATAGTTTAGGTACGTCCTAATGTCAGACCTACCGGATATACGCAAAAAAAAACATAAAAATCAGTCAAGCTGTTTAGGAGCAGCTTGGTTACTGTGAGACGAGAATTTTATATATTAGATAAAAATAATTAAATAAGCATTTAAAGTTATTTGACACCACCATCTATCGTTCCGAATGAAACAGTAATTGTTCTATGAGAATATGTATCCGTATAGTACAGATGTGGTACTACCGCATATTTTTATATGCTTGCTTTTATATGATCTATTTTTATATTCTCAATTTGAGAATCTGCTCTACCCTTTATATGTATATTGCTCATAAAATAATGATGATGCACGCATCACCGGATTATTAGGAACTGGATTCGATTTCTAGCCCCAGCTAACCTTTCTCATTTCAATTTGTTTATGTCAGTATAATTTAGAAAGATAGGACACAAGGAAGTCCTACCATAATCGATTAACGTGCCTTAACCTCTCTTTCAGTCTGGCACAGATTTCGGGCGTAGTTTCTCCTACATGGCATACGGAGTGTGCCTGCCATCGGGATGCCAGACTAAGTCTGTGCAAAAGTTCGTGAAGGCACTCCTTAGTGTTCAGCATTTACAAGCAGCTTGGGATGCTGACGTTAAGATTCATCATTGCGAGGAGGCGGGAGCACCGCATGTACCGCGTACGGGTTACTATGCATACATGTGAGTGATAGCTTTCTAGACATGACTGATACGAGTATAATGACGAAAAGGATTAGGCATTTAATGAACTAAACTGTTCTATCTTGCTTCTCCGCTGTTTGTTATGTTTTAGCCAAAGAAGGTAAAGTAAAGTTCATTGATTGGACCTCCGCAAAGTAACGCCTGATCAGTCGAGACTTTATTATCTGAGAGAGCACAATGTTGAATGCAAATTTCACTCACATCACGGAATTACTTCATAATAATTTCATAGGCACTTTTTAGTGAAGTTTTCCTGTTCGAAATACTTTTGCAGAAAAATGACCGCATTCTAGATCACATAGAAAGTTTTCAACGTCACGTGATGTAATAAAGTGAAGCGTTTGATCCTCCCCGTGTGGAGTCGGAGAATTACACCTCTCCATGTCTTCCGTGGATGTCGTAAGAGGGGACAAAGGATATAGGTTAAGGTATACCGTAGGCGACAGGCTAGCAACCGTCACCATTGTACCTTTTTTTTGCCAAACTTTAACCTAATAGTGAAACTCAAGGGATTCACTATCATCGGGAAAGATATAGTTCATTATCATTTCCTTTTGATAGGACTTTTCTATGCCACATTAACAAGTCGCGTGACCTTTTTCAGGTACACATTCACAGCATTGGCTTTTATGGCAGTAGCTTCTACATACTACATCAGCGAGTATCCAGTAACTGCCAATGCAAATACGTTTGGTACGTTTCTCAAAATATATTCACCTGAACAACGTAATAGTTATTTGTGTCACAAGGGAGCAAAATGGTGTATTTACGGCGGGGGCGTACATTGAATCCAGAATGTAGCGAAGGATTCTGCAATAGAATCCTGAGCGTAGCGAGGGATTCTAAAGTAAAATCCTGAGCGTAATGAGGGATTCAAGTGTTAACGCCCAAGATGAAAATAATTTTGCTCCCGAGTGGCTCATACAACTTTTCACACCGAGCATTAAGAAACTTGAAAAAAAAAATCTAGATATTATTAAAGAACAACCAGCATAGAAAATGGCATAGCTTTACAATTATCAATTTCAAAAAAATGCCATTTGCAATAAAACACTTAGAAAAGCCTTGAACAGAAAAGTTGCACTTTGCTCCCTCTCGTCAGGGAGGAAAAGTTACTTTTCTGAAGGAGAGGTGTGAAAAAATTTTTTTTCTTGCGTGCTCTGCGTTGGTTACTGTACCACTTTAGACCAAGGTGAAGATGGCGGGGCGGTATGATCTAGATGCATTTTCAAGTAACGCAGCTTAATTTATGTTAAAAATTGTTCTATGTTAAAAAATTGATACAATAGACACAACACGTCATTTATTATGTCACTTGCTGTTGCCCGCGACTTCGTCTGCGTAGAATTTGTTTATTGCTATCGCGCGTGAACTATGTAATTTTCCGGGAAAAGAACTATCGTCCTATGCCCTTCCCCCGGACTCAACTATCTGTATACTTAATTTCATCTAAATCGGCTCAGCGGTCTAGACGTGACAACCAAACAAAAAAAGAACAAACAGACTTATAAACTTCCGCATTTATAATATTAGTGAGATTGTGTAAGCGAAGCGTCAGCGTTTTTTGCGGTCGATTGATACCAATGCTTGTGGTGATCTTTTATAAATCAGAATTGTTATTTCAAGGCAAACAAAGAAACCGTGGGAGTTCCTTGCCTTGTTTCTTTTGAATAATTATAGTGTCAATTATATTAAATAGACTGGAAAGGCTATGTCCTGAACAATGTTAAATACTTGGCCAAGTGCGTCTGGTTATGCGCAATGCAGGGTTCCGTACTAATCATTATCAACAGAGAGCGGAATTTTCATGGGATTTTTTGAGCTGTCATAGTGACTTCTCACTTATCGACTACATCGTAATGTATATACATATGTACGAGTATATCGATCACAACATAGGTAATAAAGAAGATTAAAAGTAGAGGTAAACAATAGGCGGCCTTAAGCTAAAGAGCGATCTCTTCCAATTAACTTTCGAGCAGTTGAAAATGAGAACGCTATACATACTCGTAACATGATAAGTTTGCGACAATCGAATTTAAAGTCTAATATATCGACATAATTTAGATAACTCCATAGAGTCGATAAGTGAGAAATCACTATAACAGGTCAAAAAATGCCACGAATATTCCGCTCTCTGATTCTCAATATCAAATGAATTCCTACCCACTTTACGTGTAGGGGAAATACCTTTAAAAATATGTTTTCAAAATTTTACTTTATGGTCGGCGTGATATATTGTACCCGTTACAGGCTTTGGTCATTTTGGTGCCAATTGTTCTTTGATGCTTTCTTATGCTTATCTGTCTATTATTTTTCAGTGAACCACGTGGCCAAATCGTTCTGTCTCCGTCGGAACTGGGACACAGTCTTCAAGGATGATAAAGACGCACTAACTTCTATGCACGGCATCAGATTCTTGACAGCTATCATCATTATATACATCCACACCGTCGCCTTTGTAAACGGCACATCTGTTACCAACGCGTTGGACTTTGAAAATGTAAGACATATGTTTTTGTGTTAAAAAAAATTAACGATAAAATTGACAATTATTATCTGTATAAAACAGAAAGCAACACGTGAAATTCCCGCTGGAAACTTATTACACATACACACACACACAAACATCACGCCTGTATTACCAGATGGGGTAAGCAGAGCACACGAAACGTTACGGCTTCGGAGTCACTTTTAGCAATTTTAGGTTTTAAGTTTGACAAAAACGGTAATAGTGACAGGTTGCTAGCCTGTCGGCTACGGTATACCTTATCCTTGGTCGCCCCTTACGAGATCCACGGAAGAAATGGAGAGGTGTAAGTTTATTCCAGAATGAAAAATCCGCCTGCAGCTGCTGGCCCGGGTCGGGCGTTTGACAACAACAACAAGTTAATACGACAGTCCACATTATAGACTCTTGGCGAATATACCGTAGTCGTTAAACCTAACACACTTGGAATAACAATCGTTTTCACCACTTCATTCTGTCACACGGCATAAGACGAGGATTGAAAGAGATGGTAAATGCGATCGCGAACGTAAGCGCGTTAAGCCGCATTCACATTTTATCTGTCATGTTATGTTGTGATGCTCTCTACTCTGTCTCGCTCTTTCTCTCTCCATAGCTTTGATGCGACACAACACAAGCCGTCACAATACACTGCATTAGATAAATGTGAACGCAACCATATAAAATGTATGAAACCGATACCGCTCTGATGCGTTACATACAATGAGGGCTATCGCGTATGAATCAAAAATCAAAATGGTTTATTAAAAGCAAAAACAAATTAAGTACAAGAAGGGTTTCCGTTGGTTCCACACTAGGCTAAGCCTGACACGTGGAAACCTGATTCGGGGTACAAACAATTGATTTGATTAAATCACTAAATTTTAACAAAAATGGGTAAATTAAAAATTAGGCAGCTAAACGAACAAATTCGCCGCTAGAGGCGCTAGTGTAGCGTGAGGTCTCCGAAATGTCAAATCTCATAATTTTTGGGTGAGCTACGCGGGTTTATTTAGAATTAGAATAATTTTGTGAATATTTTGCATTACCTGAAATTAATTATGGCAATTATGCGTTACGGGGCAATGAATGTCTGTGTTTGGAGACAGTTTTGTCTTTCGGAAACTTTTGTCCTTCCTTTTTTTCCGAACAAAACGGGACTATGCAACACTGTGGTTGCTCAATATTTTTATGGTACGGCTTTAAGGTGTATTAAATATGATTTTAATCTAAACTTTGTGTTCACGCCCGTAATAACAGACTTTGAAAGCCACACATAAAAACCTCACGCAACAGTGGCGCCATCTAAAAGACAAAAAACGATAGCCCTCATTACGACACAACACGACAGATAAATGTGAATGCAACTTTAGAAAATCCGGCCTCTGCTCAGTCAGCTCTGGTTCTTAAATGCGTCAGTCTGTCTGTCGAAACAATTAGAATGTTTTTTCTTTTACAGATAGGACAAAAATTTTATTCTGCTTTTCCTGTCGTCCATTTCGATGTGTTCGTGGACACATTTTTCGCGATGGCTGCCCTGCTGCTAGGAAAATCTATAGCCACTTTGGATGTATCGAAGCCTTCAGTAATACTAAAACAGATTGCGAAGCGGTATATAAGGTAAATGTTTTTAGATTATCGTACCAACAGCCAAATATGTGGTCTACCACCCTAAAGTTGATAATCGTTTGCATGTCATAAAACAATAAAGTCAATAGACGTGTCTGTCAACTTGAAAATTCGACTTTAGCGACATATTCATTTGATAGGAACTTGTTTAAAAATTGATAGACCACTTATTTGGCTGATGGTACATTAAAAGGAAAAGACGACAGCCTTATAGTTACAAGATCACTCGCGTGGCTGTCTGTCCATCTGTCACAGCCGATTTCTTCTGAAACTACTACACATATGTTTATCGGTGATCCTCAGACGTACATGTAAAGTAAATAAATATTTTCATTAAAGTTTTGAAGTTATTCAATACTATCTCACCTTTATTTCTGTAATTACTGGGCCTAAAATTAAAAAAGAAACGTTAAAATGATTTCAATATGTACACATATATAATCTTAAACATTTATTTCGCAGACTGTTGGGACCTTTCGCAGTGACAGTATTTTTTATGGGCTTCGTGCTAATGGAAATGGACAGTGGGCCTATATATCTGAAGACAGCTAAGACTGAGCAGGAGGCTTGCGAGAAGACCTGGTGGCTGGCGTTGCTGATGGTCGGGAACTATTTCCATACCGACGCCATGGTACGTACCTTTGTTCCCACAAACGTCTGTCACGTTAAGCAATGTATGCTTTTTGAGAGCTGCAGTGTTATTACTAGCGCCCGGAATTTTTGTGCGGCTATTGACATATTGTAGGGAGAGAGCACCGGTTTTTATCGACGTTATCGATAAATCGAGTTTATTTAAAATTTGTGCTTTTATTAACTCTTAATAAGGTCCCATTTCTTCTTCTTCTTCTTCTTCTTTTCAACCTTTCACCACCCAATGCTGAGTGTAGGTCTCTTCTAATGCACGACATTCTTCCCGGTTTTGCGCCTTTCGCATCCAGTCCTTTCCGGCCACTCTAACAAGGTCGTCGGTCCAACGCATCGGTTGCCTGCCTACATTTTGCCCTACTCTAGGCCTCCACTCAAGCACCCGACTACCCCACCTGTTGTCCTGTCTACGGCATATAGGTCCCATTTATTGGAGCAGAATTAAATACATACCTGACAAAGAATATTTTTAAAGCTAGTCGTATTTTTAATAATTACAATGGAAATTGTAACGTATTACGAAATTAATAACTGTTTTTATTTTATAATTTATGTTTTAAATTTATACATAACATTACTAAGCTGTAAAGTAAAATTGAAACGCACTAGAGAGGGCATGACGTTAAAATTTTGACCAATCACAGCTTCGCATGTACTAGAATATAAAGCTATGTAAACGTCAAAAGACACACATTTTTTAGACACTTTCCTATACCAGCTACCTCCGAAATTATACTTACAGTCGAATCTTTATCGGAATTTTATTCAAGCATCGCTAGAAAACCCTCTACTTCAGCAGCCAGGTTTTCGGCAGCTACAGTTTCCAACTCTGCAAGTGGTCGCTAAATCGTCTCCACCTTATTAAGGGTTAAATAAAACCTGGAACTTTTCGATGATACGTACTTTTTTCAGCGGTCAATGATGTAAAAAGTTCGAAATATCGGAAAGTTTAATCTGTTTAAGTTGCTTTATTGAAATCACTATAATAACGAATACCTTTATATTTTATAACTCGAGAAAAGAGCTTGTTTGCCTACCCTTTGATAAAATAAAAGAGAAAATACCTACTGATTGAGGTTTCAATACTCACCTTCCAGTGTCAATACGTCATATTTGTTATATTCTCGTATCTATAAAGAGTTGATAAGGTAAGTAGGTATTTGCTTGCAAGTGTTATTTTATTTAGATAAATTAACCGCATTGATAATAGTCTGATAATATCGATAACATTGATGTATAGCGGTGCTCTATCCCTACAATCTGTCAATAGCCGCACGCAAAATTCCGGGCCCTAGTTTATTAAATAACTGAAAAACTGGAAGTAGTAAATCGAGTACAGTATATTTTAAAACAGGTTGTGGTTTTTTTTATTCCTTTTTCGCGTTGTCAGTCCTAAGGTTACAGAATGCAACGTAAAGCGACAAAATGTATTAACGAGGTTTTGTATTATTTAGAGGATATATATTTTTTGAAAATTCTTAACCGATTTTATAAATCCGTTTACTGATGAAAATCTAAATCTATCCAGATTCCAATAGGTTCTTTTATATCCTGGAAAATGATAAAGTTCCAGCAGACTCAGACAAAGACAAGGACAGCACTGAGTTGAGTATAAAGTGGTTCTATGCTACGGACTTACTATTAACTTAAGAACTATCAGTGCGTACTAAAGAAATCACCGCCTTAAGAACTGTACCTTTCTAGCTTTCTAAATTAAAAATTACTTTACATTTTCTGATACCATTCCCGTTATCGTTGTGGCCGTACTGTACAGCTTTGAAGCTATTTTAAATCTTGACTTTACTTCCAGTGTCACCCAGCAACTTGGTACATCCCTTGCGACTTCCACTTTTACTTGATCACGTTGGTTCTCCTCTACGTCTACCGGAAAGACCCGAAGGTTGGCAAGATCGCAGCTGCCGTAGTTGTATTTCTTGGTTTCATAGGCCCTGGAATCAATGCTTACATATACAATTTGCCTGCTGTTATGACATTTAACCTTGGGTAAGTTGGAAGAAAACAACTTTGTCAAATGAAAATTATCATTAGTATTTAAGAGTGTAATTATCAATACAGTTCCCTCCAGTCCGTTCTTCTTAGTGTGAGTTCTTTTACTTTCTGACGCTTCAGAAGGACTCTCTAATTTAAGTATCCTATTCTCAGCCTCTTAATACATTATGCTGAGTGGGGCCCAATTTATTTAATTTATATTGTATTTATTTTTTCCTTCCAATATTATTTTTCTGTGTATCGGACTCGTATTAATAAATGTATAAAAAATTTGAAGGCACTTAAAAATCATGATATCAAATTTCCAGGGTGGAAATCAACATTAGGAACTCTAATAGTTTCATCAACGGATACATACGGACACATAACAGGATGGGCCCGTATGTAGTCGGACTTATTGTCGGCTATATGATGTCTATATACAAGCCTGCTGATTACAAGAAAGTTTGGTCCAAAGTAAGTTTTTTTTTTAAACTAATGCCACATGGTTTGGTAAAGGTTTATTCTTTCTTCCACTACATTTCTTACTAGAAGATGATGGGGGACTTGAAGGCATTTCATTTAGTCTTCATTTAGAAAACGCCTCCAAGTAACCCAGTTATCTACTTATACTCGTACATATGTCTCTGTTCTTATAGCTATTCCTCATACTCTCACTTTGATATCATTAAATAAGTCATTGTTGTTCTTACCCTCTAATATTCCACGTGATTTTTAAAATTATGGAGAGTAGCATCCGACAGCGGATGAAAAATTGTGCTGGATTTAAGTCACGAATACAAAATTAGAACGTTAATTAAAATTTTCCAGATATTGAATTATACTAAACTAAAAGTTAAAAAAAGTAACTATTAACTAAACTATAACCCAGAAAAAATTGGTAAATGGAACCCCCCGCGGCATTGACCCAAAGATGCTGGCAGCATTTCCTCGCTGTATAGCTATGCTGAAACGTTAATTTGATTTTAACAACTTCCGAAAGGAATTTTCAGGTTATGTAATATCAAAAGCGGCCGCTGGCTCTTTTTTAAATTATTGCTGAATTTTAAATGACTTCAAACACGGTTGCATAGGTACTGTATTTGCGTCAATTGTTAAAATAAAATGTTTATTTAGGTACATTTCCTTTTTTGGTCTGTTTATGACGATACGTGGTGCTAAATAAGAACGACTATTTCTTCAAAATATTTTACAATAATTTCAGTGGATAAGTTAAGTCAATTAGTTCCAATGCTGATCACAATCATCTCAGAATGAGAGGTTTTGAGCTGTCCTTTCCACGTAAAACGCAAATTTTAATAAGAATCGAAAGAATGAGCAAGAGATCGTACCCACGGTCCTCTGCTTGAGAGGCTAAAGCAAAACTACAAGACTACCACAGCTTGCCGAAATGCGGGCTATCGCGAATGAATTCGCCGCTAGAGGCGCTAGTGTAGCGTGAGGTCTCCGAAATGTCAAATCTCATAGTTTTTGGGTGAGCTCCGCGGGTTTATTTATAATTAGATTTTTTTTGTGAATATTTTGCATTACCTGAAATTAATTATGGCAATTATGCGTTACGGGGGCAATGAATGTCTGTGTTTTGAGACAGTTTTGTCTTTCGGAAACTTTTGTCCTCCCTTTTTTTCCGAACAAAACGGGACTAAGCAACACTGTGGTGGCTGGATATTTTTATGTACGGTTTTAAGGTGTTTTAAATATGATTTTAATCTAAACTTTGTTTTAACGCCCGTAATAACAGACTCTGAAAGCCACACGTAAAAACCTCACGGAACACTGCGCTATCTAGTAAGACAAAAAACGATAGCCCTCATTGAACTTTCATTTCCAGACAACATCTTTTCTTGGCGCCGGAGTCGGTCTCTTGCTGATGGGAGTGGTCCTTGGTACCGGCGTCTTTTGTTACACCTACCGCGTCATGGGCCCCTTGGCCTGGCTCTACTTGGTGTTCGACAGGACCACATTCGCTGTTGCTGTCCTAATCGTCATTGTCTTCTGCACCTACGGGGATGTTCGTAAGTATAAAAACATTTGACAAAATTAGTGTCATTCCAGTGCAAACTATTTTTTAAATTATCTTGACGTTTAAGCCACATTACAGTAGCCATGTGGTCATAGGAGACTTAAGTGCAGGGTTATAATTAAACAATGGTTTTGTTGCATTGAATGATTCACCGATACTGAGGGAAAACTAACCAAACGTATTGGTTAACGATTCGCCGTGAGGACGTTTATTGGGGTCCATATTTGCTCAAATAAAAATCTTATTCCTATTTTAAAAACATACTCCTGTATATGATCGGCTTTCGCACAGTAACAAGTGACATTATTTTCGCCCAATTCATTCATGCCAGCTATAGAATGTTTATCTTTTTTTCAGCCCTTATCAACTCGTTCCTAAGTTGGGCGCCATTCAAGCCGCTTAGTCGTCTGTCGTACGGAGTGTACGTCATCCATCTTGTCTTGCTGTACAGATCCAAGACAAGTCTTCGAGCTCCCCTGAGATACCATTACTTTGATGTTGTAAGTTTCATAAGATACGAGTACGTCAATGGATTAACTGACCCATCGTTAGATTGAACTTCAGGGAGTCTCTGACCATGGCGCTTTAAATCCAAGGTTCGATTCTACACGCATTGAGCTACTTTGGTTCTGCAACTTTTTTAAAATTCACTGCTTATTTCATTTTTTTCATAGAGATTAAATGTAATTGTCAGTGTATGCGATACAATACAAAAGTTACAGCACATTTATAAATGTTTGTCTAAGAGATGTCCAATGAATGACAAAAAATATTTAAATGCCCAAACAATATTGATGCTTACTCTAATTTACATATTATAGTTTACTACACTATAAATTTAGAAGAATAAGACTAAAAAAAAGTAAAAAGATGCAAGTTTCCCAAAGCAATTCTTATACTGCAAAAAAGTGAGATGCAATGATAAACCAGTCGGTTATTTTAGTTAGTACCGGAGGACGGAACTCGATTTCCACCGTCTTGCTCATTTTAAAACACAGGAACACCATTTAATAATTCTCAAATAAAGAGTAAGCCAAATTAAAAAGAAAGAAAGAAATAAATACATTTATTCACAACACAACAACAGACAACACTGCATGACAACAATATTATTAAGTAGGATAGTATAGATAGGTAGTAAGATGGTACCTATGTGTCATTGCGGTTGTGAATCGGACACTGGCTCAGCAGCACTACAACAGCTATTTATTCATCTATATGGAGTATAAAATTAATAAAAAATAAATAAATAATTAAAGCATGTCCTTGTATATATTATTTTCAGCTTCATTCGCAAGCCTGGCCGATTTGGAACCGCGCAAGTTTCATTTATAGGTTCACTAGCTGTTTTCCGCGACTACGTCCCGACGACGATTTTAACCGACATTAGTTTTTATTAGTATCTCTGAATTATTTCTGTGCAGGTGGTGGAAGCTGCTGGGTTGGCAGTGACCTCGCTGATACTGAGTTTGACGGTGTGGCTGCTGGTGGAGGCGCCCCTCATCAACTTTACGAACAAGTATCTCGACACCAGGTGCGTCATTTTTACAGATCACATATTTACTCTTGCTCAACTCATTCATTTGTATCTTTATATCACATGTAATTTTGATAAATTGTGTTATTATAAGTAATAATAGTAATATTGATAATAGTTCTTCGTCTTCATCATCGTCATCGGTGTAGGAGTGGGGGGAGGGGGGGGGGCAAATTTTTCAGGGAGAACTGAAAGCGTAGGGGAGTGCGCTATTGTATTGGACCAAGAGCCCGCGACGGCTAGACCTTCGTTATTTTATGAAAGCTGAAAAATAACGAAGATCTGGCCGTCGATCGCTCTTGCTCTATATAAATGATGTGACGGACTATAGTTTGTGTTTATCTGTATCTTTTTTTTTTTCAGATCAAAAGAGAAGGTGAATGGAACCCAGAATGGAGTAGAAATAACAAATAACACAAACAAACATAAAGTTAATTAGTTTGTTTTGTTATTTTAGACTACATTAAGACCCAAATAGACTACGACACTTTATACAGAAATACTTCGTGTATACACGCGTGACATTCACGTTCATACCAGAAACACAGATAGTTCAAAAGTCAATCTCCTGTATGTACTTCACTTTTCATACCTTCGCTCGGCGGTCGCTCTAAGGTTGTCAACTATGGCTTATGCACCAAAAAACTATCGTGGTAGTGGCACTCGTATCTAGTTGTTTGATTTATGGTTGAGAATGAAACGGAAAAATGGAAATATAAATTAATAGGTACCTAATTGAAATATTTTAATTTTAATGTCATTGTTATATTATTATTAATTTGTCACAGAAAATATCCTGCGACGATTTCGTTATTGGCGAAATTCACGATTATATAATTTAAACACCCGTCCACTGAACAGTTATAATAACTTTTTTTTTTGATTACACAAGAAAGTTCACAGACGCGTGGCTCAAGCGGATGGCACTCGCGCTCGCACTGGTCCCAACCGGTCCGAGATATCGTGTCCGTGAGCAGTGTCTATGTGTGCGTTGCTCGAGCGCACTCTTGTATGGAGATTGATTTCTGGACTATCTGTGTTCTATGTTCATACAGTGATATTTCGTGTAAACACCGTAGTGTATCGTTTAAAGTGTCGTAGCATAAACTTAACTTTAGTCAATGGCTATGAGTGTCGATAGTAGTCATTAATGAATGAGCATTTAATGAATTATAATGAATTAGACAATCACGCATAATGTTTTAAGTATTCTCGTGAGCACGAACAGCGTAAGAGTGATCTTCACGAAATAATATAAGTTCTGAATAAACTTTACTGTTCAGCTAGTGGCATTGAAAAGGATAATGGTCAATATATAAATGACGTGACCAAGAAAAAGTTGACGCAACTATTATACAGAAGATACAACTATAATTATATAGAATGTTACTGTTTCTCGGGGCTCGGTTTTTTCTTCTGAAGATTCATATGAGAAATAAATAGAAAACCGATCTTCGGTTTCGAGTTCTGAACGACATTAGCAAACTAGTTTAATACATAATGGTTTACTGGAGGTCTATGGGGGAGGCCAAGCAGTGGACGTCCTATGGCTGATAATGATGACGATTTAATTTATCCATTTCTTATGACTGTCGTAGTGTCGATGATTTCGTCAATGGAGAAAACACTCATCATCATCCCAGCCTATATACGTCCCACTGCTGGGCACAGGCCTCCTCTCAGAACAAGAGGGCTTGGGCCATAGTTCCCACGCGGGCCCAGTGCGGATTGGGAACTTCACACGCACCATTGAATTGCTTCGCAGGTTTGTGCAGGTTTCCTCACGATGTTTTTCCTTCACCGCAAAGCTCGTGGTAAATGTAACTCCGCACATGAATTTTGAAAAAATTCAGAGGTGCGAGCCGGGGTTTGAACCCACGACCCTCTGCTTGAGAGGCGATAGGTCAAACCACTAGGCTACCACGGCTTGTTTTGGAGAAAACACTAATAAACCGTTTTTGTCCAGCGTGCATCTATACTTAATGTCACACAGTTTAGTTTTCCTGGACGCATGAAAATACTTTTGTAATTTTTTACAACAGTTTTATATCAATAAGTACCTACATTATGTTTGCGATTGTACAAATTGGGAATACTCCATCTAAATCTAATTGTTTTAAAGCTAAAATAAGTGAAAATATTATTTAAAGGGGCTGTGGAAAAACTATATTAATAGTGGGATGGTGAAAATGTTACCACTGTTTTGTTTAAACATAATTAGATGTTTTTTTACTAAACAAACAAGTCAGATAAAGGCTTGTGTGATTGTAGATACAGGGTGGAATGTTGAGATGAGGCAGCAAGGGCACCTTTACTAACTTTTTGAGTGATGACAATCGACAGTAACAGATTTTTGATATAATGTACAGTCAGCGAGAAAATCGTCAGATTTGACTTTTATTTAAATGCCAATCGGTCCCATTTCTATCAAGGATTAAAACACTCTTTGAGGCCAACTAAGGTTAGAGTACTAGAACACCCACAAATCAAAAAAACTTTTTCCATACAGTTCGTAGGGTACTAATTTGCAGTGAAACTTTCACATGTTGTTTTTTTACGAATATGAATCCTTAAACAGTATGTAGACAACAAAAAACTGAACATTGTAACTAAAGTATTGCTGCCCCATCTCAACTTTCCACCCTGTATATGATATAAATAAGATAGGAAAATACGTACCTACGTAAATTCTGCATATTTCAATTTTAAATATTTCGTCCCTACTGTGTTAAGATCTCACATGCATGACCGTTTAATCAAACTAACCCAAGTGTCTGTTGAAATATTAAGAATATAAATTTGTAAACTCTTTGATAACAACGGTAAGGATTTTTGTAGGAGCAGTCTTCTGTAAAAATCTTCGCTAACATTAAACAAATTAGGACGTTAGTACGGCCAAGGACTTTAAATCGTGACCATAGTGACGTCGCATTAATTGACAATGAAAATCGTAATGACATTTCCTTTGAAAACTTTCCATGGTGGCTCATTTATTAGAGTCCTTGATCGTACATTAGAAATATTCTTTGCGTAGTTGCAATTAAGTATTTGTACATATTGTTATTGTTTTTTTAATAATAATAAGATTTTAAAGAAAAATACCAAAATCTGTAAAAGTTTTTTATTTACCTTAAAACGAAATAACATTAACAACAACACACATTCACACACTCAGAACACTCTGTACATAACAAACAACAACTTTGTACAACATAAAATAATTAACAAAACTGTCACATCTTACCATACCTTTGGTACAAGTACCAGTTTTAATTTTAAGCCACATGCTGGTTATATTGATATTTTGCTAAGAGAAATACAGATCTGGCGTTTGATAGATTTTGCCTACCTTGCTATTGTCCTTATGCAATTTATGCTTTTTGAAAAGATAACCCATATGTACCAAAAAACTAAAAAGAAACATAACACGAAAGTTTCTACGAGTTATGTTAAGGTCAGACCAGGAATGAACAAATGGTTTCACACATTGGAATAAGATAAGAGGCGGGCAAAGAAATATTATAACAATTAAAAATTTAAATCTTATGCGATCCCTTCTTAGTGTGAATAATCGTTTCATACACCGGTACTTTGAATGGGACGGGCTTGTCAACAGTAACAATAACGTGCTTCACAACTTCGAACGGCACCTCCTTAATTTTCGGTACATGTACCGTTTTTTCTACTTTGTAAGGAACCGACTTCTCAACGGGGATTGACACTTCTTTAATAATAGGTATGACAACAGCTTTAGGTACCGGTACTTGGATAGGTACCGGGTGCGGTACTGGGATGAGGATGGGTTGGTTAATCTTGAACTCTACGTTCTTGGGTACAGGGACCACTACTTCTTTGTAATGCTTGATGGGTTCAGGATTTTCTTCTTCCACGTGCTGATGGACGGGGTAGGAGTGGGAGTTTAGTTCGTGACCGCCGTAGCTGTGGCCGCCGCTGAAGTCGTGGCTGCCAAGATCTTGTCCAAAGTCGTGGCCAGATTGACCATCTAATCCAGAGTTCTGACCATAACCGTTCGAGTAGTCCGAGGCTTGGAGCTGTAACAAAAGCAAAATGGGGTATTTTTTTTATCATAACTCAAAATACCTGTTGAGATTATTTTATCGTGATACAATCGGCCGTTATTTATAATTAGTTTCTTACAAGTGTTTTGAAAACGATATTTTAATAATATACAAAAAAGTGCTTCAAACTTTGAAATTTTAATCGAATATTTTAGCAACTGAAAATTAACAATATTCAAAATAAAAAGTAGCTTGTTTCAGTGTGGCATAGGAACTATATAGCCATGTTATCGTTAATGTTAGGATACAAGTAAAAAGTCCAGTTAATCTCCATTAATCTTCAGCCAGTTCTATGTTTATTTATTTACATATCGAAAAAGATGTAACAGGCATTCAAGTTTTTACGCTGCCTCAAATAATATAAAAAATCGACAACTATCATCATATTTATGTCATGCCAAAATATCTACTAGCTCTTGGCCTATAAATATTTCCTATGGCCTATGTGGTTACCTGTCACATTCTATGATTATAGGGGAAAGCGTTACCTCCTTTATTAAGGCTTTTGTAGTTCCAAGTACCTTGCTCACGTAACTGTCAAGTAAAATGCGACCGCAAAAACTACTTTACCTGCGCGTCACTTCAAAAGAAAACTTTTAGTTGCCTTTTTTTTCACTTTCAATCTGCGCTCCAGTTAGACTATTGAATAACCGCAGCAGTTACGTCAGACTGACACGGAACGAACTTTTATCACAAGCTAAAACAGTGCTGCTTGTTTTGTAAAAATAGATTATTGCGTATGAAAGTAGCCATTTACATCAATGTTAAGGCTGTATAATCTGCTAAGTTATAAATAAGTTTCTGTTAAAAAAAAATAATACAATGCCTTTCTTGCAGATAGAACAGAAGTAATGGACTAAAAGAATTTCTTTGCTCACCCGCGACCTTATGATAGCTAAGTTTATGCAAAATATGCGTGTTCATGCAGTTCTTCCACCTCTACTTACACTGTAAGAACACACACAAACCCATCTTTCACCAGCACCACACTATAAACTGATGCGTTGTGAACTCAATAAGAGTTCATCTTCAGAGCAACACAACCGTACACCATGCTACCAGATCTTGTGTCTAATATCTTTGTGCATAAACTTAGCTATCATAAGGTCGCGGGTGAACAAAGAAATTCTTATAGTCCATTGATATGGACCTCCACAAAGTAACGCCAGATACAATAAATTAGAACAGAAGTAATAAGTTGCTATGTGTAGTTGAACTGAACTTATTGTCCCGGAAAAGTACTTACAAAGTTCCTACAAGATAGTACAAAGTCGAAGAAAACAGCTAGTTTTTATATGAACTAAAAGAATTTCCTTGCTCACCCGCGACCTTACGATAGCTAAGCTTATGCAAAATATGCTTGTTCATGCAGTTCCTCCACCTCAACACATAAACACGCATATTTTGCATAAGCTTAGCTACCGTAAGGTCGCGGGTGAGTAAGGAAATTCTTTTAGTTCATTGATATGGACCTCCGCAAAGTAACGCCTGATTCAATAAATTAGTTTTTATATCCTAATGATAACATAAGTTTTAAATAGACAAGGGCCATTTCCACCAGTCCTTGATAAACTTCACGTTATTCTTAGATTCGTAGATTCTTTGGTTTCCATTCGAGAAGTAAACAGTGCCAATTAACTATCCTGGCTACCCATGACAAGTCTAGACGCGTTTAATGGCGTATCTGTAATCTAACTACGGAACTTTGCCAGTCAATTGTCTGTGGATTGACCCAATTGGCAAAAGTTTGCCAGCTCCGATAAAGCTGTCCCACTTACATAAAACTCTGGGGACTTAGAGTACAACCGTATTGGAGATATTATAATTTAAGCTTGAGGATACTACGGAGGTTATCTACAGGGGGATATTACTACGTGCATATGTATGTGTATGTATGTATGTAAACTCTTTATTGTACAAAAGAAAATTAACAAAATACAATTGACAAACTTTAAGATACTTGTTGTTTGTTGTTGTTGCATATGTTTAATCGAAAGCATGCCAAGACGTATAAAATAAAAAATATTAAAGGCTGACCAGGAATATAAAAAACCTGACGCGAGGGCAGCACTCCTGCGTTTTATATTGCAACATTCTTCACACGCTTACTATAGGATACCTACCAGTCATATTGACAACGGTGTCGGTGATGTTATTTAAAGGATTTTCTAATCCCTCAGACTTTTTCTATGACAAATACTTTTATACATTGTGAATTATTTTCCTTCCAAGGCTATGTATAATCTTCGGCATTTTAACGCACAAAAACACAAAATAACAATTTAAAATACCACGCGCAAACAACGTTAAACTTTGACACGTTAAAACACTTAATCGCCAAAAAAACTTAAAACCTCAATTCAAGTGGCACATCAGCTAATGGTGGACATTTGGGGAAATTTGGTAGAAGGATAGCGAAGCTCAAATGGCAATGGGCGGGACGTATTGCCCGAAAAATCGATTCGTGGTGTAGAGCTGTTCTGAATTGGAGACCATGGGAACAGAAAAGACCAGTGGGCAGACCACAAATGAGATGGAAAGACGATATAAACTGCCCAAAATAGACCAGAGTGGAAGAGGTTGAAGGAGCCCTACACCAAGAATTTGGTAGAAGAAGATCTAATGGTTGTCGTGAGCAGACTGTAAATACTACTAAACAAGAAGGATATAATAGAAGTAATGAAATAGCATTATTGCAAATCTTTAAAAATATAAATATATTATACCTAAAAAGAAAGAAAGAAAGACAAAAAATACATTTATTCATAACACAAGACACAAGAATATACCTCGTTGTGTTTCTTGCCGGATTCTGCTTAACAGAGGGTTTTTCCGAAACGGATGTAGATTTGTTTGACATTCACTAAGTGCTTATTATAGCCTAGATTGAATAAAGTTATTTTGACTTTGACTTTGCCAAACCTACCTAAGAAGTCACTAGTTCTGTATTTTTTTAATGTAATTTATACTCGTATGTATTTTATTTAAAAATAAAATGTCTTTCTGCCAAGCTTCTCGCGGCGCATTATTCTTGGCAATGATGGTTTTTCCGAAAGCGCTGGCAGTTTAAAACTGACATGTAAAAGATCCCTTTGCGGCGTCCTTGCAGAAAAAAACCTTTTTTTTAGATTTTGCCACAAGACAGGCCGCAAGTCTGTTTTCCGCCGGCAAAAATCTTTTCGTGAACTCAACATAATAAGTAACTAATATCTAATGTACTTTAGAAGATTACACTCTGAGCATAAAGTCGTTCGTCGAAACTATGCAGAAACAAAAGTGTAGGTACCGAGGCTTATGCAACTAAGAGAAAAAGGTAAAGGCCTTTGAATTGTTAATGTATAGGAAAATCTCACTTTTAGGACATCAAAAGGATCGAAAATCGTACTGCGAATAAATTGGAGATCCTTTTGTTTGTTTTAAAAGCATTGGGTGAGACGAAGCATTTATCACAGGAGATGGCGACAAGCGCGGACGTGCCGAAAGTTATCCTGCTAATATTATAAATGCGAAAGTTTGTGAGCCCCTTTACGTTTACGTTACACTGCCCCGTTAAAAAAGCTAAACAGATTTGGGCGCCAGAAAATTCTTTATCCTTTTTCTGCCACTGGTTTGTAGTTATAGTAATTACTCCTCCTAATTTTTCTCTTCATAATTATTTTTTGTTCATAATAAATTTGTTGCTAGTACAAACAAAGAAGATCATAATAGCTCATTTTATGATTTTATTCCCACACGTAATGCTGCTGTTGATACTTAATAATAGTTTTGGTGGCCTCTTGTGACGGTTGGGATCTACATAACTCTAAGTTGGAACTTCTAACCTAATATAATCTACTTTTATGCACCTAACCTTTTAGGGTTCCGGAGCCAAAATGGCAAAAAAGGAACCCTTATAGTTTCGCCATGTCTGTCTGTCTGTCCGTTCGCGGCTTTGCTCAGGCACTATCAATGCTAGAAAGCTGTAATTTTGCACGGATATATGTATATGTAAACTATGCCGACCAAATGGTACAATAAAAAAAAAAAAAATTATGGTATCTCCCATAGACGTAAAGTGGGGGTGATTTTTTATCTCATCCAACCCTATAGTGTGGGGTATTGTTGGATAGGTCTTTTAAACTATAAGGGGTTTGCTAAGACGATTTTTCGATTCAGTGATTTGTTTGCGAAATATTAAACTTTAAAGTGCAAATTTTGATTAAAATCGAGCGCCCCCCCCTCTAAAATCTAAACCGGTGGGTGGAAAAATTTGAAAAAATTCAGGATGGTAGGATGGTAGTATATCAAACTTTCAAGGAAAACTATAACGGCTAAGTTTGCTTGAGAATTATTAGTAGTTTATGAGTAAATAGCAGCCTACGCTATAAAATATACCTAAACTTGGAAGATTCCGTATAAAATACGAAATCCTTAGAAAAATATTACTTAATTTTTTCGTAATGGCAACGGAACCCTATTTTGGGCGTGTCGGACACGCTCTTGGCCGGTTTTTTGCGTCTATACTGGAACTGTCATGATACTGATGATAATGATGATGACATTCTCTTTGACGTATCCGTCAACGGCGAGCCTTGCTAATCCGAAGGTTAAAAGTATGACGGGATACTTCTATTTCCAATGTAAGGAACACTCTTGACCGTTCCCTCTCAGTTTTTTTAAACGATACCTCATGAATTCTTAAATGAAGGACAAGCGGGTGTTATTTCTACTCACAAAGAAAATGTCCTAAGTGCCTAAGTAATATTGTGCTAAATTAATCCTTAGGATGCCACCTTACGGTTATACTGGCACTCGAAACTATGACGTAGTTACTGTTATTTGTTTGTGTCGTTGAACCTAAGCATTTTAGTTTCTTTGATATAAGGCGATCACGGGATGTACCGTTTTTCTTAAAGTACTCATGACAGGAGCTGAAACGTGCTCTAATAGACTGAATAAGCATGATCTAATCGGACACGATAAATGTTTAGTTGTATCTGTCGGTCCTGACTTGGAAAATTGCCTAGAATTCTCACCAGGTGGCAAGTGGTCTATCATGGTCGTAGAGCAAGAGTTGGGTTGGAGAGATAATGTGGGTAAAAGTGACCCAAATTATTGAGAATTCAGTTAATTGTTGAGATTGCGACGAAATTTACTTCCAAAACTGCATTTTACGCAGAGAACAAGCCGCTTTGCCCTGTGCAATATTATTATTATTACAAATATGAATGATTTTATTCGTTATCGTGAAATACGCCAGATCACAAACATGAGAAGCAATACGGCAGATCGAATAGAGCAATACATTCGTCGATATTCCTAGCTCTATACCGTGCACAACGTGATATACCGAAAAAAAGAAAAATTTAGGTACGACGAGCGAAGCGAGGAGTGGTTAGTACGAATTGTGACCACAACACACGAGCCGAGCGAGCGAAGTGAGCGTGCCGCGACAGCGGCCGGCGAAGTGCCAGAACCGATATGGTGACATTTCATTTATATGCCTAGTTATTTCATGATCTGCCTAAACTGGCCAAATCATGAAATGGCGGCGTTTCATGATATGCCTAGGAATTTCATGATCTGCCTAAACGTCCCTAGGCAAATCGTTAAACGGTGAGTTTTGAACGATATAGCGGATGTCCCTTAGCCAATTCATGAAATGGCGCCATTTCACGATATGCGAATTTCGTGATCTAGTGGATTTTACGATCGGCCGCCGACATAATTATATAATAGGTAAGTATATTAACCATGTTATGTCCATAATGTTAACCATTCCGACCTACTTGTTTTTGATTTACGTGCGGAGTATGCAAAAATATCTGACGCGTAGAAATAGAGTCGTATCAGATATTTAGGCACCTTTGTTGTGTCAGACAGAATATTGATGCTGGTGACTGTACATACTTAAATAAAACCGGCCAAAAGCGTGTCGGACACACCCAGGATAAAGTTCCGTAGCCTCTACGAGAAAATCATACTAGATTCGTATTAAACAAGTAATATTACAAGCTTTTATTTAGTTTCACCTGTCCCGTTGTCTGTCTATCTGTCTGTAATGAAATCTTGCAAGTTAAATTTGACCAACTTTCAGTAGTCAGATTGACTTGGAATTTGGAATACTTATGTAAATCGCGTGACAATACCATAATCTAGTAGTGACAGCCTACCAGGATCGTCTCCGCGGGACGGAACTCTTCAACGGTTAATAGCATCGACTTGAACTTTGGTATGCAAATGTAGTTTGGGTGACAATGCAAGTCCAGTCAACAAAAAGTACAGTGAGGATAAAAAGCTTGTATTAAAAAAAAATAGTTAGGTTATTTTTCCAAGAATTTTGTAGTCAGGTTCTCGACTACTGGGCTACCTGAACGTCCAATATGACCCTGAGTACAACATACCTGTTGGTCTTGCCTCGCTTGCGCCTGCGCCTGGGCCTGCATCTGAGCATACCGCGCGTAATGGTTGTAGTAGGGGTTCCACGAATCTTGCGCAAACGCCGCTACCACCAACGCGCTGAGTAGCTGTAACGAGAAAATAAAAAAAATAATGTCATGGGAGATTTGACGCCAATGAGGGCTATCGCGTATGAATTCGCCACTAGAGGCGCTAGTGTAGCGTGAGGTCTCCGAAATGTCAAATCTCATAGTTTTTAGGTGAGCTACGCGGGTTTATTTATAATTAGAATAATTTTGTGAATATTTTGCAATATCTGAAATTAATTATGGCAAATATGCGTTCCGGGGCAATAATGAATGTCTGTGTTTTGAGACAGTTTTGTCTTTCGTAAACCTTTGTCCTCCCTTTTTTCCGAACAAAACGGGGACTATGCAACACTGTGGCATGCTCGATATTTTCATGGTACGGTTTTAAGGTGTATTAAATATGATTTTAATCTAAACTTTGTTTTCACGCCCGTAATAACAGACTTTGAAAGCCATACTTAAAAACCTCACGCAACAGTGCGCCATCTAGTGAGACAAAAAACGATAGCCCTCATTACACTAAAGGTAAATAACGATTTTGGGGAAATGACCTAAGCAGCCCTTAAATACGTATTAAACATCCAAGACTCGAGAGCAAACATTCGTATTCTTCATACAAATATCTGCCTCGGCCGGGGATCGAACTTGGGACCACAAGCATCGTAGTCAGGTTTTACCACTAAGCTATATAGCTATACTAGATTTTGCCCGCGGCTCCGCCCGCGTGGTATTCGGTTATCGCGCGCTGTTCCCTCGGGAACTGTGCATTTTTTCGCAATAAAAAGTAGCCTATGTCACTTTCGGGCCCATAAACTATCTCTATGCCAAAAATCACGTCGATCCGTCGCTCCGTTACGGCGTGAAAGACGGACAAACATACACAGAAACACACACTTTTGCATTTATAATATATGGCCAAGTGGTTAGAGAACCGAAGACTGACTACGAAGCTTGAGGTCCCGGGTTTGATTCCCAGCCGGGGCAGATATTTGTATGAATAAAACGAATGTTTGTTCTCGGGTCTTGGATGTTTAATATGTATTTAAATATGTTTATCTTTAAAGATATTTATATGTTTATCTATATAAGTATATTTATCCGTTGCCTAGTATCCATAGTACAAGCTTTGCTTAGTTTGGAACTAGGTAAATTGGTGTCAAGTGTCCCATGATTATTATTATTATTATTATATTATGCTCGTCCTACAATCCTACCTCGGTACTAAATAATCCTATCTTGGTACTCCAACTCCTATCGTAAGCTATATTAACCACTGGCAGGTCGTCAAATTTATAAATAAATTAAGTATTTTTATTAGTAATACTACTGTATAAAGGTGCTGTTTTTATTTTAATTTACGTACCTACTTCTTAATACTGGTTGGTTCACTAATGTCTCACCAAAACTTTTTTTTACAAATGATTGTTTCATATATGTCTCATTTCGTCAAATTGATTTTATTTTGAAACTGTAAGTGTTACAGGATTATAGGTTCACAATCGTCTTGAAATAAGTCCCGAACAGTTCACAGTTTCAGAATAAAATGCATTTGGCCAAATGAAACATTTGTGAAACGAATCATTGGTACAAAAAACCCTCGTTCTAGCGTAACTAAGCATCAAGACGCAACACTTTCATGCAAATATAAGAGGTCCTAAATGGCAATTATGGTCTACATTTCTGACAATAAGTCCAATACGCGAGAGTAGTTTATTTAATGTGAGTCTCAGAGTGCATATTTAGTTACGAACATTATCTAACCGTCGCAACGCCGAGGACATTATTAACCGCCGTCTTGCACTCTTGACAGAGTGACTATAATAGTCGCTATCTTGCTCACGCAGGCTTCCTTTGCAATATAACATTAGTGTGTAGCATTTATTTAAAACATTATTTTAAACTTTGCACCGTATTTTTCTTTCCGTTGAATTTGATAGAGGCTCAGTTCATAAATAGAAACTAGAGAAAAAACATCCCGTGCATCTGCCTAAGAAATATTAGTGAAATTGATTATGAAATGCGGCTTTTACCAGGTCATCCGTCCATCTCGTTGGTGGACGTCCTACGCTGCGCTTGCCAATCGCGCGGTCTCTACTGAACTTTTACCAGGTCATCCGTCCATCTCGTTGGTGGACGTCCTACGCTGCGCTTGCCAATCCGCGGTCTCTACTCGAGAACTTTTCGGCCCCAACGGCTATCTCCGTGCTATATGGCCTGCCCATTGCCACTTCAACGAGCTAATTCGCTTGGCTATGTCGGTGACCCTTGTTCTTCTACGTATTTCCTAATTTCTGATTCGATCCCGTAGAGAAACCCCAAGCATAGCTCTCTCCATAGCGCGCTGAGCAACTCTGAGCCTATTTATAAGGCCTATAGTTAAGCACCACGTCTCGGATCTATATGTCATCACTGGCAACACAGTTGGTTAAAGACTTTTCAGTATTATCACGCAGAATAAAAAGCTTGTATAAAGAGCGAAATAAAAGCTTGAATAGAATTGAATAGAGAAATAAAAGCTACTTTAAGGGCAAAGATATCGACACGGCCAAAGTTACAAAAATATGTATATACGACTTTATGCACTTAACATTACCGACGTGTATACATATTTTTGCAACTTTGGCCATGTCGATATCTTTGCCCTTGACTAAAAATAAAGTTTTTTTTTTTTTAATTATGTCAACGGGATCCTATTAAGTACTAGTTTCACTATGTGTCCGTCCGTATGTCTGTATGTTTTGAACTGAAATACTATCTCCGCTATTACATAAGTAAAATAAAAGTCAAAATAAAAAGGGTCCCCATATAAGTAACGTACTTTTTGTTACTCGCAATTGGCCCATTTTTTTCTAACTATTATTATTATTTAACAGGTTGTCATGATAACAATATTGCCATTACTGGACTTGAACCCACTAAGATGGCATCTCAAACCGCCGTATATCACGCTTGTCGTATTTTTGCTCCGTGTCATTTCACGCCGACGATTATGTGACATATAGGTGCATATTGCGGATGGTCACGCGGCGGTTTTAAATTAGGAGACCAATATGCATAGTTGTAGCTATTGTTAATTAGTTTACAGAAAACTTCATCATCATATTCGTCTTCTGCATTTCTTATTGACTCACCCACCAAGCTATTTGAATAGTTTCTACTGGGAATGATCATGTACAGTCGAGGGCAAAGATTTACTACCTTGTCGCTAATTTTATGATTTAAATTCGGGTTTTGTTCCGTGTACCTTGATTTTAGAGAAGCTTGATATTTCGGCACGAGACGACGACTGTGCCGTAATATCGAGTTTCTTTGAAATCAAGGTACGCAGAACAAAACCCTAATTTAAATCATAAAATTAGTAATGACCGCTATAGTCTAAAACATTGTACATCATCGCTGTTACTTCATGTTTGAATTTTTGTATAAAATTGTCTGGTGACATGCAGTGAGAAGGTACTAAAATAAAAAGCTATCTTTGATCTCGACTATACAACTTAGATAGAGTATTTTAACTACCAATAACATTTACATACAATGCAATACAAATATTCTTTACTGAACATCACAATGTCAGCGGGTACCGTGAGATTACAAAATTAAAAAGCAGAATATCGGAATCCGCATTGCCTGTAAGAATAAATTTCCAGTGAAAACTATACCATATCCAAGAAACCATATTTCTTTCATAAAATTGTAATTTTAATAACAATAAATGTAGACTATTTCTGTTCCTGGTGAATTCTCCACGACACAGACAAGACACCCACTCATAAAGCGGTTAAAAAAACACCGCGTTTCCAAAACGAAAACACACCCGTATGTCACATCACAAAAGCATTATAAATCTTTTCGCAGTTGGCTAACATTGTCGGATATAGCGTGATATAGTGCTGTTGGCTACTGCCCATTATATATCGTACCGTTTACCGCATGGACGATATATTTTGTCGACCGGCCGTCGTTATGGGCACTTTAAATCGTAGGTGTTAGAGTTCGTAGCTTTTTAAACTACAGCAAAAAAATTCGGCGGTTGTAACAACTTTTTTTCTTTTTTTTAGTCAAATAGCTGGTAAACAAGCATGCGGGGCACCTGATGGTAAGTGATCACCGCCGCCCATGAACACCTACAGCATTATTAGGACTGCGGGTGCATTGCCGGCCTAAAGAGGGGGGGGAAGGGGCGAGGTAGAGTTGGGCCTCCGGATCTCCCACTCACCGTACGAAACACAGTAGCAAAACTTCTATTTCACGCCGGTATTCTGTGGGAGTGTGGTACTAACCCGGTCGAGCCGGTCCATCGTACTGCAGCCAGCAAGTGGTAACAGTGAGGCTCTACTACATAAACCAATTCACCAACCAATTCATGTCAAAATGCAATTAAAAAGAACTTTGGGTCCGGTACCTACAGACAGACTGCGCAGTCCAGCTGCAATTACTGGCACTAGAGGTATCCCATCTTAGGCCTCTAGGTTGGCAACGCATCTGCAATACCCCTGGTGTTGCAGATGTTTATGGGCGGTGGTGATCTCTTACCATCAGGAGACCCACGTGCTCGTTTGCCATCCAGTCGAATAAAAAAAAAAAAAAAAAACGTAACTGCCAACTGCCGACTGCCCATACATTTCAAGTCAAGTCAAAGTCAAAATAATAATATCTTTATTCAATTTAGGCTATAAACAAGCACTTATGAATGTCAAAAAAAATCTACCACCGGTTCGGAAAAAACCTCTGTTGAGAAGAATCCGGCAAGAAACTCAACGAGGTATATCTTTTAAACATCACATCACAAGTATTTAACACAACTTTATTTTTAACACAGTAGATTCGCTATTTGAAGGGATTGCTAATGCGGATCGGAATTATTTCCAAATATCCCGGTTCATGATAATAATCATTAACTTTATAATACACCTTAGATATGTCTTCTTGACAATAGATCTCAATTTTGTATCCGTTTCATTTGTAATATTTTTTGGCATTTTATTATAAAAACGTATTTCAATTGCAGTCAGAGTGCAGTTGTGCCAACTGCAATGAAAAATGTATGGGCAGTCGGCAGTTGTGGTTAGGTTGCAGTTGGAGTGCAGTCCTTCTGTACTGGCCCTTAGATGACAATAAAAAGCTATAACGTCTACTAGCTGTTGCCCGCGACTCCGTCCGTGTAAGATTTATTTATCGCTATCCCGTAGGTACTATGCAATTTTCCGGGATAAAAACTATCCGATGTCCTTCTTCAGGACTCAAACTATCTCTATACCGAATTTCGTCTAAATCGATTCAGCGGTTTTTTGGTAAATAAAGCCTACAATAAAGACGGGCTCATTCATTACAAGTTATTAAGGCCAACATGGAATCATATCAGAGTAAATAATTTTATTTGTCAATATCAATGTTTATTGAATGACATTAAATGTTATTACGACACTGTTCTGTGGTGGCCAGGGAATCAAACAGGTTGACGGGAATATCGGTCAATCCCAATCAAAAATTCCGAAAAACTTTTTAAATTCCCGTTAAGCTCTCTGAAAGAGGTCGGACAAATTTCCAAAACACTGAGTTGATAATACATACTTGATAGGTATTATAAATGCGAAAGTGTTTGTGTTTGTATGTATGTTTGTCCGTCTTTTTGGCATAGAGATAGTTTATGGGCCAGAGAGTGACATAGGCTACTTTTTATCCCGAAAAAATGCACAGTTCCCGAGGGAACAGCGCGCGATAACCGAATTATACGCGGGCAAAGCCGCGGGCAAATGCTGTTTAAAATATAATTATGTTATTAAAAAAACATAACACTCACATATGCTTGTACTGAACACATTTTGCTGCTCACACCACGGTTGCAAAAATGAAAGTAATGTCACAATTCCCGACTCGCCGTTTTATAGTCTATCATAGTACATTCCAATTTTAGGTAACTTGGTCATTTTGCTCTACTCCTATCAAACCAACCTATCTTAATCCTTGATCGTATCAACCATTCAAGATCTGATAGTTCTATGTAATTTGGTTAAGTTATATCATCAATTCTTGCTATGATGAACTAAACGGCGGCATTTATATTTGATTTGCATCCATTGCCGGGATGCAAGCGAATGTTTTTAGTTTTACTTGAATTGACAAAGCAATGGATTTCTAACTTGATTTGACGTCGCACGTTCCGAAAGTTTTGTGGTACAAGGGGAGTTCATCGTGGTTTTTTTTTGTAGGTTTTTTAGTTTATTTACCTAGTGAACCCCAATTGAATGAGCTGATTCGAGGAGAGTGAACTTTAAAATGTATGGACGTACGGTGGCTTTTTTGCTCAATGCATTGGAAAGGTTTCTACATAATACATTGCGCAATATGTGAGGTAATTCTAGACCATAATGTAACTCAAACTTCCGTTGTATTTTTTCCTTTTCCATTCGTTCATCTTTTGTGGTATGCTCACATTAACTGATAAATAAAGAGTTGTTTTTATGAGAGAATACCTTTGGAAATTCTACAAAATTAATATTACACCCGTAGCTTGTGTGTCTGTACACAGAAAAAAAAGAATTTTGTTATTCGGCCGACAATTGGCGGAGTTATTGTGTAACAAACACAAAAAAGCATACAGACGAATTAAGAACGTCCTCCTTTTTTGAAGTCTGTTGATAAAATGCTTTTTAGAAAAGAAAGAAAGAAAGAAAGAAAGAAAAACATTTATTCGTGACATTTTTTACAAATAAAAGACAAAGAAAAAGGAAATAAATTGTCACGAAATGGTCCCAACTCAGCATGATGTCAACCTTGCGGCCGACGCTGGTCTTCCGTTGGAACCATCGTTTTTCACTTCTCATGCTAGTAAAGTTCGTGTTTATGCTGTATCTGGGCGACATAAAATGACTTTTTATGCTCTAGTGCATAAAATAAAATCTTCGTCTAAGGCCAAGGTAATCAGGTGTCAACAGTTACAAACAAAAAAGTTTCTACATATATTTTTTAGTAATTTTTAATTTATATTAAACTAAAAATCAATCAAATCAATCAAAGTAAATCAGTAAAATAAAAAAAATGAAATTATATAATAATGCATAAAAAATAAAAGGTACATAAATAGTGAATAATTGTTTCCATTTTTGCTATTTCATTTCCTCGCAATCTAAGTGAAAAGCAGAGTGTAAAACTCGAGCATTAAATCCATTTTCCCCTCGACATGTCTATCCACCCTCTCCGTACCGGCTCGGCTATATGAACGTCTTGGGTAAAATGGCTCGTTTTATGCTCTTGTTGTACAATCTACTATTTATTTATTAAACAGATGACTGAAGGTTGTTATTGTTGCTCTAGCTCTTCTACTATTATCGTTGGATACACTCGAAGTTGTTGGCCGCTATGTTCACCATGTACAAATTGTTTCCGAAAAGACACGGATGCTCTGCGTTGTGCCATTAAGGCAGAGATTGTGTCACTGTACAAAGTCGGCTTAATGCGCGACTGACAAGCGTAGAGGGCAATTTTCTAGACTGCCGGATCGCGTTCAAAATGAAAGTTTACGTTACAAAGTTAATACAATTTTTCTGTTAAGTTTATGCACTATTAGTGCCACATCTAGTGATTTAACCGACCTATGACTTTGATATATGATTGTATACGTTTCTGTAATAAAATTCCAAAAATATTAAAAATAAAACAGATACAAAAATCACATCTATTGTCAAGAAGACATTAATATCTAAGGCGTATTATAAAGTCCGATCCGCATTAGCGATCCCTTCAAATAGCGAACCTACTGTGTTAAAAATAAAGTTGTGTTAAATACTTGTGATGTATAGATATCATCTCAAGGGGTCTCTACCAATCAATCTCTGAGTGGATGAGAGGAGCTAGTAAGGGACCGACAAAGTTTTAGCTTTGGCTGTAAAGTAATTTTCCCTTTAAGTATATTGAGCTTACCAAATGATTTAAGTCAGTTTCCTTCTGAACCTATAGTACTTTTTCCACCTCTATGCTGGAGACTGATGTGGAGATGAGATGACTGTCCTACATTGGCAAAGAACTAGATTAATTCATAGTTTAAAACTATTTATCATGTCTACAGCAAGCTAACATGTCTAAAATAATGTACTCACCATAGTCATAGTATTTATTCAATAAAATACAGGTATTGTGTTTGAAAATTACAGGGTCATTAACCTTCGCTCGATTGTTTTTCGATTTATGTAATACCTATCAACCAATGTATCTTCAGCTCTAGTTCATATGTTACTTCTTGCGTAACACATCCCTAGTTATATTGGTCTATTTCCTTTTACCGGAAGAGTATAGTATGGGTTAATGGGAGCGATTGTTCTTTGTGAAATAGTGTAAGAGATGGTGCGATTAAAAACCAGCAGGTAGCGAGTTGGACGAGTAAGAAGGGTTCCAAATATACGCATAATATAAAGTACCTTTTTTAATTTTATTCTTAATTATTTGGTTGTATAGAATTGACTACTTTTTTGGGCCTTTTTCAAGTGGTTTTTGCTGATTAACATGAATTTTTGTGTTGCTTTTTTAGTTATTTACCATGAAATACAATTGTTGACATTTCACGCATAGGAAAAAAAATGCAATAAAATAAATTTATTTTTTTACGATTTTTTCTTCTGACAGCAGTTTTGTGAAAAATCTTAAAATCGCCAATATCTCGGAAACTAAGTAATAATTTTCGGACAGGGTACCACATGAGATTTTTTGCTGCAAATAAGTTGTACTACATGCCCTTAAAAGGAATGTATATTCAATAAACAATCACCCTTTTTACCTACTTTTGACAAAATGCATATACTTAAGTATACCAAATTTCAACCTATTCGGTTCTGTACATTCAGAGCCAGTTGTTTGTGTCAGAAGCGAGTGTCGTGATGAGGTTTCCGTTTTTTTTGCGGTACGGAACTCCAAAAATACAATCTGTAATAGCTGTTGATAGTCTAGAGATAGTGTGAAAGGTATCTAGATAAGATCTTATACTCTTTAGAAACAAACCACAAGTAATTAAGTTTTACTTTTAATTGTTTGCAATTATAATAAAAATAAATTGTTAAAAAGAGTCGCCAGAGTTGTGGGGAATCGGTGGATCCAAGTGACGAGTTGCCCTTCATTTTTTATTATTTTTATTATTCGACTGGATGGCAAACTAGCAAGCGGGGACAATGATGGCGTTCTAAGGGGGGGGGGGCTTTTTTGAGGCTGTTGAATGATGACTAAAAACCGGTTTCCACGTGGTTATAAAATGCACGAATGCACACACGCACTCATACACGCACGCATCATCTTGGCCTGTATACATCCCACTGCAGAGCAGTCCTCCTCATAATAAGAGGGCTTGGGCCATAGTTCCCATGCGGGCCCTGTGAGGATTTGGAACTTCCTACATGTCATTAAATTTTTTTCGCAGGTGTTTCTTTGCACATACATTTCAAAAAATTCAGAGGCGCGAGGCCCGGGCGCGAACCCACGATTCTCTGCTTCACAATAGATCGAACCACTGGTCCACCACGGCTTCTATGGATGGATTGGCATTTATAAATTTACTAGTATTTTATGTGTACGTCTCTCGGCCTATGTAATGATGTAACGTTTGATACAGTACTATACTGTCTTTTTGTACAGTTCAACTACACGCGTCGCGGAACTAAGCCGCTCTCTGTTTTTTGCTCGCTATGATAAACGGAACGTTTTGTCACGGTCGCCGCCTCCTGCTATACGTTCGACAGTTATTTACGCGTTATTACATATAACATTTGCATTTATTTTCACATAAAAATTAGGGATTTTCTTGGGAAAAAATAATACATAATATCTAACTAATATTTTTTTATTTTTTTTTATTTGACTGGATGGAAAACGAGCAAATGAGTCTCCTGATGGTAAGAGATCACCACCGCCCATAAACATCTGCAACACCAGGGGTACTGCAGACGCGTTGCCAACCTAGAGGCCTAGGATGGGATGCCTCACGTGAAAGTAATTTCACCGGCTGTCTTACTCTCCACGCCGAAACACAACAGTGCAAGCACTGCTGCTTCACGGCAGGATCAGCAAGCAAGATGGTGGTAGCAATCCGGGCGGACCTTGCACAAGCTCCTACCACCTGCAAAATATTAAAATAATAATAATCATAATATAAATATAATAATAATAATATCATTTATTTCATGTAACTGGTACACATATTATGTTAGTAGTTGTTGCATAGTTTCTAAAAATTAGTAGTTACTTACAAATTAATAAAACTTTACTCATTCTACCACAGTATCACACTGGTAGGGGAATGCAGTCCCTCACAGTGTGACATGTAGTCACAGTCAAGGCTGTCCGCAAACATCCCTGATGCGCTACAGTGGCGAGGCAGTCCCAACAATGCCCGGAAACTAAGTAGTTCGTCGGTAATATTATCAAAGAGTATCAAAAATAAACTCTTAAAACTTAAACAAGCTTACAAAAAAAATGTTGATTCATTACAAGCAAACCACCAATGCCTAAAGATAATTATTTAATACGAGAAAATGTTGTCGACACCACAAACGTCACAAATTAAATCAACCGGATTTGGCCACCCCTGTCCGGCGTCTAATTAGATGTTGTTCCGTTTCGCCACCATTCCGATTCGGCCAAATTTCATAATTGAATTTGAAATGCTCAATATTGTTTCTCGGTGTTGTGCTGTTTTTACAGAAGAGCTATTTAAATTTGAAATAAGTTCTTGTCTGTTTTTAATTTTATTTTGATAGAATAATAATTCAGACTATTTACGTCCTGTACAAAATTATATTAGTTCACCACAGGCTTTACGGTGAAGCAAAACATCGTGACGAAACCTGCGAAACACCTGCCTGCTCTATTTAATGGACCGGCTAGATTTTACCTGCGGCTTCGCACGCATAAGTAATTAAATCTGGCAGCTGAATTGAAATTGAAAGTGGATTTCATAAACGATGCACATAAAATAACGGATCCAAATTTCACGACTCTAAACCTAACGGTTGAACATTTCGAGATATAAAGCAGTCTATGTATCATTCCACAACCTCTGCTATTTACATACCAAATTTCATTAAAATCCGTCCAGCCGTTTTATCGTGAATGAGTAACAAGCATATGACACACACACTCAAAATCTTTCAAATTCAAAATATTAGTTCCTTCTGATACACGCTGTTAATATTTAAAAAGCCGCCAAACGATCCTGTCACAAATTCAAATCAAACTGCCAATTAAGTTAACAAGGGAAATTGTTTTTTCGCACAATAGCTTTGCCAAATTAATCTCGTCCCCTCATCAACGAATTAACACTGTTCCCGGAATTTATATTCCATCAAAGTCAAGTTTTGAAGCTTTAGCTTCAGATTTTGTAGCGATATAATACAGATTGTCTAGCTCTGACCATGGGGCTTTTAATTCGTCTCGATTCTACTCACATAACTTAAAAACCTTTGTTTTGTAACATTTTCAATTAACCTGAATTTAGATCATTTATTGATCCTCAACGTTTAAATCAATGTATAGGACATGGCGGTGTCATCGCTTTTCAACCCCCTACGCAAAAAGAGGGGTGTTATAAGTTTGACCGCTATGTGTGAAAAAAAATCCGCTCTGGTGATGTGGCTAGTGGTAAGTCATTTATGTAAATCAGGAACAACACTGGACCCAAATTACCTCCCTGGGGAACGCCTGAATTGTTGGTACGAAACTGCGATCTGTATATGTTTTTTGTGAGTGTGTTATCAGTTACAGCAATTTTAGCAATTTCAGTGCATTGTCGTCTATCCTTTAAATAGCTTTCAAACCAGCTAAATGCTATGCTATCCATCTTAATCCATAGCATTGTAACTTGGAAAGCAGGATTTTATGATCGACAAAGTGAAATGACAAAGTGAATTACTCAAGTCCAAGTAAATAGACATTACGGGCAATTTGTTATTTAAGGCTTTGTATTAAATATAAGTATTATTATTCTTAGGGTTATAATAACAATATATTTATTTTGTTTGTATTTAATTTGTTTCATGAAACATGAGTGAGTCTCAAAGTAGTTTCAGGTTTAAATAATAAGTACCTGGGCGACCGAGCTCCGCTCGGGCCAAAACTCGGTAACCAGCGTTTTCCCAGAGATAAGACCAAACTAGATCGATTTTTCATCCCCAAAAACCCCTACATACCAAATTTCACCGAAATCGTTGGAGTCACTTCCGAGATCCCCGAATTGCTCGTTTAAAAGTTTTAGTAATATTAGTATAGATACTACAACTTTTTTAATAACTGCTACAGATATAAGTAGCTAGTAAAGATGTTCTTCCAAACTTCCTACTATTCCACTATTAAGACGCACCACGCCAATAATGAACTTTTTTAAGCTTCCGAAGTTCAGAAAAGTATCATCTCATTTACCTGCAAAGTTCCGAGTCGTGGTTATGTTGAACTGAAGGCTTACTGAGCTATAGTGGAGAAAGGTATAGCAGGATTTTACAAGTATGAATTACACATAATACCATTTTTAACCCCCGATGCAAAAAGAGGGGTGTTATAAGTTTGACCGCTATGTGTCTCTGTCTGTCTTTCTTTCTGTGGCTCTTAAACGGGTGCACCGATTTTAATGCAGTTTTTTTCTTTGAAATTTGCTTTGCTAGCGATGGTTCTTAGACATGTTTCATCAAAATCGGTTAAGCCGTTTTTGGGACATTGAACTTTAAAGTGACAAAGTCGGGGGTTTTCAGGCTTTTTGTTGGTTCGGTTATTAAACGCTGCTGTATTCCCAGAGCGAACTTAGGGACCATTAAAAACGTGCCTATCAGTCTTTTAAAGGGCCAACACACCTGTGACACCCAATGTTTCGTTGGTGTCCATGAACGGCTCTGCTTGCTTCCCACTGACTCATAATCTGCTCGTTTTCCTCCTTTTATATAAAAAACCGGCCAAGAGCGTGCCGGACACGCCCGAAATAGGGTTCCGTAGCCATTACGAAAAAAATAAGTAATATTTTTCTAAGGATTTCGTATTTTGTACGGAATATTCCAAGTTTAGGTATATTTTATACCTTACGCTGCTATTTACTCTTAAACTAAACCGTTATAGTTTTTACTTGTAAGTTTCATATACGGTATATATTATGGTAGTAATACCATCCTGAGTTTTTTCGTAGTTTAGATTTTAAAGCACCCACCAGTTTAGATTTTAAAGGGGGGGACGGGACGCTCGATTTTAATAAAAATTTGCACTTTAAAGTTCAATATTTTCAATCGAAAAATCGTTTTAGGTTTTAAAAGACTAATCCAACGATACCCCACACTACAAGATTGGATGTGAAAAAAAAACACCCGCACTTTACGTCTATGGGAGGTATTAAAAAAAAGTTTTTTGAATTTTTACTATACCCTTTTGTCGGCATAGTTTACATATATATTCTTGCAAAATAACAGCTTTTTAGCATTGATAGTTCCTGAGCAAAGCCACGGACGGACAGACAGACAGACAGACATGGCGAAACTATAAGGGTTCCGTTTTTGCCATTTTGGCTACGGAACCCTAAAAAGTGTTTAAAGCATCACAAGTTACGCTGGAAACTAACATTCCTACTGTCTCTATCTCGTTTGCCATGTCCCGGGACTATTTGGCCTTAAGTCCGTCTTAAGGCACGTCTAAGTTGCCGGCTTATGGCCAGACACTAGATACGGTTGAGCGGGAAAAAGAGGAATTAAAACTTACCGGATTGTGCGCTGTAATTGTACGCTAACTTAATACTAAGTTAATCCGAACTACGTAGAGTATTAATCCTACTAAAATTATACGTAAATGTTAAAGGTTGTGAATGTGGTGGTGTGTGTGAATGTTACTCCTTCGAGTTAAAACGGCTGGACAGATTTAGATGAAATTTGGTATACAGATAGCTGGACGCTTATAAGCTACTTTTTATCTCGATATTCCCAGGGGAAAGGGATAAAGTCTCGGCCAGTGGGTTTTTAGAATCATGAAATGTGGCACGGATGTGTTTTATACAACCTTAATGAAATCCACGATGTATTTTTTGGGAATTCCCGTGGGAATTTAATTGATCCCGGAATTTCAAATCAACTGTTGGTTTTAATGGTTTACGCCTGCGAAGCCGTGGGTAAACACCAGTATAGATATAGTTTAAAATACTAAAAACATGCTTTAATGGTAAAACTTAATGGTGTCGCATAGCGTAACGAAATGAGCAACTTTAACTGGCTATCCCAGTAATATTAACAAACCTGAAAGTTTGTACTTAAGTCTGTTTGTATGTTACCTCTTCACGTCTAAACCCCTGAACCGATTGAAATGAAATTCAGTACACAGATAGTTCAAGTCCCGGGAAAGGAAATGGGAACTATCCTAAAAACTATTTCATCCCGGAAAGTTGCATAGTTCCCGAGGGATATCAATAAACGAATTCTTCACCTAAATTGAAAATACAAACTGAAATATAGATGCACAGAAAAACCAGAAAAATAAGACCATCACTGGGAATCGAACCCAGGTCCTCGGTAGTCCGTACCGCGTGCTGTACCGCTACACCAATGATGGTCAACGGTACCGACACAAATTTTCCCTATGCACCCCATATCTCAGCTTGTTTGTTTCTTATTTAGCCACTTAAGCAGTACCGTTGACCATCAGTGATGTAGCGGTAGGTACAGCACGCGGTACGGAATACCGAGGACCTGGGTTCGATTCCCGGTGATGGTCTTATTTTTCTGGTTTTTCTGTGCATCTATATTTCAGTTTGTATTTTCAATTTAGGTTTAACGGGATGACCGTAAAAGTAAAAATTTCAAACTCAAACTCAAACTCACAACATTTATTGACAAGAAAAACAAGAAAAACAACTACATCACAACAAAAACACAGTAAAAACATAAATAGGAGAAGAGAGGAAAATAAATTGTGATGTGACTCCCAGCATATGCCCTGAAACCAGAGCTGCAGCGCTGGTTTTCAGCTGAACCCCGGTGATTTGGAATTGAAATAAAAAATACTAAAAGATTCCAAAAAACCCCGTCTATCCCACTAGTCCCATTGAGTTGTCCCATTGATGGGACAACAACCAATCTGAATTCTTCACCGACGGAGTCGCGGGCAACAGCATCTTCATTATTTTTTGTGACAAAAGAAAAAATGTGTCCAATGTATTCTGATAATCTAAAGAACGGACTAATTTAATTAGAATTTAGGATAATAACTTACTTGTATTACATTGGAATGTCGACCCAGGCTGGTACGCGTCGAAATAGCACATTAAAGATAGTTAGGGTTGCTATACGTCACGTATATACTATACAGGACTGTCACCGTAATTGATCATCCCGTCCCGTATTACTACATGTCCCGTATTTCGACAATATAGATGGAGCGCGCGGCTCGCCCGACCGATGCGGCGGTGGTGAAATGCAGAGAAGGAATATTTCTACTTTTAGGATTAAGAAAGATTCAGAAGAGGAAATTTTAGTCGCAACTTTTGGCAGAAAATATGTTTACAATTGAAGTGAACTAAAATAATTTCTTTGCTCACCCGCGACCTTATGATAGCTAAGTGTATGCAAACTTAGGACTAAACATCCACATTCTAACATCTGGAAGCATGGTGTACGGTTGTGTTGCTCTGAAGATGAGCTCTGGTTGAGTTCGGAACGCGTCAGTTTAGTGTGGTGGTGATGATAGATGGGCTTGTGTGATTTGTGTGTGTTCTTACAGTTTGGAGATGGAGGAACACGCATATCTTGCATAAAGGTCGCGGGTGAGCAAAGAAATTCTTTTAGTTTATTAAAGACAGTCGCCGTTTATTTTGGGCAGAAAATATGTTTACAATTGAAGTGTTCTGTAAAAATTAAGTGCTCTATTCCAACTTTTGTCCGCTTTAAAGACACCTCTTCCGTGTGAACCAGGCGCTCTCCTTCGCTATTCGAGAAACGATAAAACATCGATTCTAGTTCCACACGTCCTCGAAGTCTTTCGATAACCTTTAAAGTTTAAAATGTCCATTACTGAACTCTTGTAAACTGGGGGTGTGATTTTAACTGATTGCCCGAAGAAATAATAAAGAGGATTTTGAGATCGTGCAAAAGGAATAAATTCAGGAATAATTATAATATATAATTATTTATCAAATGTGCTTTGCGGTGAAGGAAAACATCGTGAGGAAACCTGCACAAACCTGCGAAGCAATTCAATGGTGCGTGTGAAGTTCCCAATCCGCACTGGGCCCGCGTGGGAACTATGGCCCAAGCCCTCTTGTTCTGAGAGGAGGCCTGTGCCCAGCAGTGGGACGTATATAGACTGGGATGAGTTGATGAGTGATAATTATTTATAACCAGTATTTACTAAACGGCTTTGCAAACGTAAATCATTTGATCCAACAGCTGAATTAAAATTTAAGGTTTATTCAAAATTGTCCCGGTAATTCCCTTAAATTAAATCGTGATTTTCATTGACGTTACATTCAAAACAATCATGTCAAATTTCAAGACTTATCGCTATCGCTAGCCCAGCAAATTCAAATTCAAAATTCAAATTTAAAAATTCAAAATAGCCCAGCAGTTGTCGTTTCGAGATTTACCCCCTTATTCATAAAACTTAACAAGCCTATGTTAACTAACAAATGCTTTGTCCCTTTCTAACAAATACAAATGTCGAAGTGACAGATAAGGACAAACGAATTTTAGCGGCATTTTAACTAAAATAGGTTTGATTGTCGTTTATGAATAAGGGGGTAAATCCCTATCCCGTGGGAATATCTGCATACCAAATTTCATCCAAATCCGTCCAGCCGTTTCAGCGTGAAGGAGTAACAAACGTACTCACTCACTCACAAATTTTCGCATTTATAATATTAAGTAGGATTTTGACACTGACAGTCTCTGCTAATGGAGCGGAACTACGGCCCAAGCCCTCACATTTTGAGAGGCGACCTGTGCCCTACAGTAGGAAGTATGTAGGTCGAGATGATGACGATGATTTTGGTCAAATAAAACCTTTTCGGTTTAAAGATCTTTATTTTCTCAAAAGAATAACAATAATTCACTTACTTGAGAAAGAAATATTACATACATAAACTATTATCTAAGCTAGCGAGCGTAAACATTAACACAATCGCAAAATCATAAAAGTTACAATTTGCCGGTAGGATTATAAAAAGTACACAAAACAAGTTCGATCGCTCTCTGCTTAGGAGCCTTTTAAACGATAAAAAATCTGTTTCGAATGTTAATTTGCAACTCATTTATTGATATTTCGAATGAAAGCCCCAATCGGTCCGAACTGAACGAAATCCAATTTGATATCCAAGTATCGAGCTCAAGTACCATAGATCAAAGCCTCACCCATTGACAGCTGTCGAAAATACTCGCGCCATTTTGAATTTTAATCCCCTCAACTGAATAGGAATAAAAAGTGTTATTGAGGTTCCATACTCCATTTGATGAATTCGGCGGGATTTTGTGCAGAAATCCTAACATGGACATGATTATAATCCCGCGATAGTTTAACTTAAGACCTCTTAAGTTCTACTCACTACACTGTACCATGGCCGTGATAGGAGTCAGTCAAAAATATATTCTTTGTATTGATGTCTTTTGAAGGAATCGTGAGGAAACCTGTAAAAACCTGCGGAGCAATTCAATGGTGCGTGTGAGGTTCCCAATCCGCACTGGTCCCGCGTGGGAACTGTGACGTCAATGAAAGGCGCAGGCTATCGACTGACTGGTTTATTCATGTAAAAATCTACGTTTACCCGCCACTACTTACATAAATGACAAAACGTCACATTTTCTCCCTTCTAAATCTAAAACTTACACGTCTTCAGTTTACACTACACTAGTTGTACTATAATACTTATATTAACTTATACTTAATAAATCTGTGTTACGCTAGCCAGTTCATAACACTGCGTTTGGCTCGGTTGAACGCACGCAGTGCCCGAGCAGATGCGGCGTCCGACGCGGGCGAGGGCGGGGTGCCCGGCGAGCCCGGCTCCGGCGGCGGCGCCGGCTCCTCCGACCCACCGGCCTCGTCGTCCGCGCCGCCCTCCGCATCTTCAAACCTGTCACCGTCAGCCGCCTTATCTCCACAATCGTTCACTTCTACCTCGGGTGCCGTACTCAATCGCGAAAGTGAATATCTATTTTTACCGTCCACTGAAATAAGCTGATCCACGTGTCTATTCCATTCAGATTTCTGTCCGACATCGACTTTATATGAGAGTGGACCCGTAATTTTTATAATTTTCCCCTCGGTCCACTTCTCCCCTTTCGCTGTATAGTCGCGAGCCAACACCGCGTCTCCCACTCGGAACTGACGGTCGGTACCCTGCGAACGCGCGACTTTCCGCTCTTGCCCGGCGCGCACGACGGCGGCCGTGTCCGGCCGCAGCGCGTCCAGCCGGCTGCGCAGGCGCCGTCCTTGCAGCGCCACGGCCGGCGAAACACCCGTCGTCGCATGCTCACAGTTCCGATATTGAAAAAGAAATTTAGTTAATGCCGCGTTCACATCCTCCCCATCGAGTAATGCGCGTTTAATCGCTTTTTTTATTGTTTTGACTGCGTTTTCAGCGGCCCCATTAGCTTGTGGTCTGTAAGGGGCCGAAGTGACATGTTTAATACAGTTCTTACTACAATATTCGTTAAACTCGTGAGATGTAAAAGGTGGTCCATTATCGGTTACAAGCTGCGAAGGCAAACCGAAACGCGCAAAAATCGTTCGCAACACGCCAATCGTTGACGTCGCATCCGTGGCCCGCATCGGTATCGCCTCGATCCACTTCGAGTGCGCGTCTACTAAAATGAGGTAACGCACCCCCGCACAGTCTGCGAAATCGGCGTGCAAGCGCTGCCACGGGTGCAGCGGGAACTCCCAGGGGTGCAGCGCGGCGCGCGGCGGCGCGTCCCGCACGGCGCGGCACGCCTCGCACGCGCGGCACAGTTCCTCTATGTCGCGGTCTAGGCCAGGCCAGTAAACATAGCTACGTGATAAATTTTTCATTTTGTTCATACCTAAATGCCCTTGATGGATTTCCAATAGAACCTTTTTGCGTAAGCTGTCTGGAATGACGATCCTATATTTGTAAACAATGCAGCCTCGATCTACTATTAGCTCGTTCATTCTGTTAAAAAACGGGTTTTCTCCTTCGCAACGTGCTCCCGATGATGGCCAACCGAACATAATGTAACCTTTAATTTTAGACAATAGGGGATCCCTTTCTACCTCTTTCGCAACGTCTCCGAAAGAAATAGGCAGGTACTCCTCCACAATATTTAAATAATCCACTGATTCTGAAGAGGAACCTTGCTGAGCCAGCGGCAGCCGCGATAGAGCATCAGCCGGACCGTTATCCGCCGATCGAACGAACTCAATCTTGAAATCATACGCTGCTAAGCGAGCCGCCCACCTCTGCAGGCGACTAGCTGCCGTCTGGGGGATGCCCCCTTTCTCCCCGAAAATGTACGCCAGTGGTTGGTGATCAGTCCGCAGCGTGAAGCGCCGCCCGAAGAGGTACTGATGGTGCTTCGTCACCCCAAACAGAATGGCGAGCGCCTCCTTGTCGAGTTGGCTGTAGCCGCGCTCGGGCGCACTGAGCGTGCGCGAGACGCAGCTGACGGGCCGCTCGCTGCCGTCTGCGTAGCGGTGCGCCAGCATGGCGCCCAGCCCGTACGCGCTGCTGTCTACCGACAACACCAGTTCGCGCCCCTCCTCGTAATGTGCCAGCACCCGCTCGCTCAAGAGGGTTCTCTTCGCTTCGCAAAACGCCCTTTCGCAATTTAGGTCCCATTTCCAGTCGACTTCCTTCTTCAACAAATTGTGCAAGGGATGTAATAACGTACTCAAGTTTTGGATGAAACGGCCGTAATAATTTAACATACCTAAAAAACTTTTCAATTGAGTCACGTTCTTCGGTTGAGGTGCACTGGAAATGGCATCTAATTTTTTTGGGTCCGGCCTCAAGCCGTCTTTGTCTATAACAAATCCTAGGTATTTTACACTGTCTTTCATAAAACTACATTTATTTAACTTAACAGTAAGTCCCGCATCCCGCAATCTCGCTAGTACCATTTTTATATTTTTAATATGTTCCCTATCATTGGAACCTGTGACACATATATCGTCCAAGAAAACCACGCAATCAGGTACTCCGCGCAGCGTCTCCTCCATAATTTTTTGGAATTTTTCTGGTATGCACGATAACCCGTAAGGAGTGCGGCGATACGCGAATGTACCTACGTGCGTGGTTATAGCTGTATAAGGTTGCGATTCCTCTGCCAGTAAACACTGCTCGTATGCATGTCTTAAATCTATCTTTGTGAATTTCTCGCCATTACTAAGATTCGCAAATAACTCGTCTATTCGCGGCAAAGGGTAAAAGTCGCGCTTAAGCTTTGGATTAATCGTGACCTTATAATCGCCACAGATGCGGATCTCCCCATTGGCCTTAACTACTGGGACTATCGGGGTTCCGTAGTCCGAGTAGTCCACCCGGTAAATAGATCCATCCGCCTCCAGGCGGGCTAGTTCGCGTTCGACCCTTTCACGTAAAGCCAGCGGCAAGGGCCGCGCGCGCACGTAAACCGGTTCGTTATCACACAGCTGTAAACGAATAACACGCCTGCACGTACCTAGTTTTTCACAAAATACCTCCGGGAATTCGGTACACAACTGGTTTACAAATGGCTCGCTGGTGATTAAATTGAGGTTTATTTGTGTTATTTTAAGGGCTTTTATCCATTCCCGGCCCAAAAGTGGGCGGGCTCCCCCTTTAATGACATACAATCGTAAGGATTTTGCTCTGATATTATTCAAGCACACTTCTACCTCAATGTAACCCAGCGATTGGATTTGTGTACCAGAGTAATCACGTAACATTATGTTATCGATTATAATTTTCTTTTCATAAAACATTTTTCGGTACATATGTTCACTAATTGCTGAAATTCGACTGCCCGTGTCAATCTCGCACTCTAAACTGTTGTCGTCTACCAATAATGTAATAAAAAATGGCTTCGTACCTCGGGCCGACACTTTAATGTTAAACATACCGTCATCGTCCGATTCATCACTCACGTAATTATGCCGACCGCCTTTCTCGCGTCCCTGTTTGCACACTACCTTGAGATGTCCCTTTTGGCCGCACTCATCGCAGCTATAGTTCTTGTAGCGGCACCTGTCCGCCGCATGCCCCTTGCCGCAGCGCCAGCAGGCCCGCGGCCGCGGGTCGCTGCCGGTGGCCGCGGCCGGCGCGCCCACGCCCGGCCCGCCGGCCCCAGCCCAGCGCCCAGCCGCGGCGCCCCGCGCGCACGCGCATGATGCAGGCCTTCGCCCGCCACTGTAGTTCGTGAATCCGTCGCTGCCGCCGCCGCTCCCGAAGCGCCGCTCACCTCCGCGTGTTTTTCTGCGGCCTCCAGAGCCAGAGCTAGTTCTACCGCCTCTTTGTATTTTATTTTCTTTTCGGCGAAAATTCTAGATCGCATTGCGTCATTTGCAAGTCCCGAGACGAATTGATCCCTCAAATTATCTTCGAGTGAGGAGCAATTAGCACATGTACTGAAATTGCATGTACTCGCTAGGTGTTTTAGGGCTTGTAGGTATTCCGTTAATGACTCATTAGCTCGCTGCCGGCGCTGTCTAAATATGTGGCGCTCAGCGATTTCCGACCGCTGCGGCTCTAAATGATCGGTCACTAACTGCACTAAATCACTGTACGATTTGTTTTCCGGGAAATCTGGCGCACACAAGTCACACATTAACGCGTAGGTGGATTCGCCAACCACCGTTATTAACATAGCCACCTTCAGCTCCTCCTTTATCCCGTTTAAGGTGATGTATTGATTAACGCGGCGGATATACGCCGGCCACTGCTTGGAGCTTAAATTAAATGGTTCCAATTTTCCGATTGGCATTATTACGATATTATTTAATCGCGAAACACAAAAATAAAACGGTTATTTGATCCAGACTCGTCGCCAGTGTGACGTCAATGAAAGGCGCAGGCTATCGACTGACTGGTTTATTCATGTAAAAATCTACGTTTACCCGCCACTACTTACATAAATGACAAAACGTCACAGGAACTATGGCCCAAGCCCTCTTGTTCTGAGAGGAGGCCTGTGCCCAGCAGTGGGACGTATATAAGCTGGGATGATGATGATGATGATGACTGATGTATTTATGAGCCCACTAGCACGTTTTCTTACCAACCGTCGCCGTCGCGTATCATGTATGCGGGTTACATTCCGACACACGTTCTGATTACGGTCATAGTATGATGAGTAGTGGGTAGAGACCTTTGTCTGTCAACAAACGGTTTTTTCACACCTCTCCTTCAGAAAAGTAACTTTTCCTCCCTGGCGAGAGGGAGCAAAGTGCAATTTTTCTGTGTTTTATTGCAAATGCCATTTTTTGAACTTGATAATTGTAAAGCCACGCCATTTTCTATGCGGGTTGTTCTTTAATAAGATTTAGATTTTTCTTTTCAAGTTTCTTAATGCTCGGTGTGAAAAGTTGTATGAGCCACTCGGGAGCAAAGTTATTTTCATCTTGGGCGTTAACACTTGAATCAGGATTCTTGATTCTTGCTCAGGATTCTACTTTAGAATCCTGAGCTCACTACGCTCAGGATTCTATTGTAGAATCCTTCGCTACATTCTGGATTCAATGTACGCCCTCACCGTAAATACACCATTTTGCTCCCTTGTGACACAAATAGCTATTGACGCCCGATGCGATAAGACGGGTGTTGTCAGTTTGGATTGATATTTACCATTTACTGTAAACGTTCTGTAAAAATTGTAGTGAAAGTTTTTCCTCAATTTAAAAAGAATTGGAGGATAACCAACAAAAAAGCTGGAAAACCCCCGACTTTGTCACTTCAAAGTTTAATATCTTGAAAATGACTTTTTCTTTTTTTTTATTCAACTGGATGGCAAACGAGCAAGTGGGTCTCCTGATGGTAAGAGATCACCACCGCCCATAGACACCTGGGGATTGCAGATGCGTTGCCAACCTAGAGGCCTAAGATGGGACACCTCAAGTGCCAGTAATTTCACCGGCTGTCTTACTCTCCACGCCGAAACACAACAGTGCAAGCACTGCTGTTTCACGGCAGGATTAGCGAGCAAGATGGTGGTAGCAATCCGGGCAGACCTTGCACAAGGTCCTACCACCTGAAAAGTCGGTCCAACCGTTTAAGAGCTACGGTGCCACAGGCAGACAGACAGACAGACACTCCTATAACACCCCTCTTTTTGTGTTCAGTAAACTTTTTAGATTTAATTAGTTTGATGCCAATGTCTGTCTATGGTATTGTATCTCTCAAACAGATGGACCGATTTCGATGTGATTTTTTAACCTCCGACGCAACAAGAGGGGTGTTATACGTTTGACCGCTATGTGTGTCTGTGTTTCCGTCTGTGGTACCGTAGCTCTTAAACGGGTGGACTGATTTGAACGCGGGTTTTTTTATTTGAAAGCAGGTTTTCTAGCAATAGTTCTTAGACATGTTTTAGCAAAATCGGTTCAGCCTATTTAGACATATTGAACTTTGAAATGACAAATATATATGAAATGATAAATCGCGAGAAATATTAGTTATGTATGTGTCAAAATTTCGAAAGTTTAAAACAATATGCATTATTTATATAGAGGGTTCATAGTATTAGTGTAGATCTCGGCGGCCGATCGTAAAATCCGCCAGATCACGAAATGCCTAAAAGTTGGCCTGGCATATCACGATGTGCCTGGGAAACAATACGGCAGATCGATTAGAGTAACGCATTCGTTGATATTCCTAGTTCTTTACCGGCCACATCGTGATAATTATGCCGAAAAAAAAAAATAGATACGACGAGCCAAGCGAGGAGTGGTTAGTATGAATTGTGACCACAACGCACGAGCCGAGCGAGCGAAGCGAGCGTGCCGCGGCAGCGGCGTGCGAAGTGCCAGAACCGCTAAGGTGGTGTTTCATGATATGCCTAGGAATATCATGATCTGCCTAAACTGGCCAAATCATGAAATGGCGGCGATTCATGATATCCCTAGGAATTTCATGATCTGCCTAAACGTCACTAGGCAAATCGTTAAACGGTGAGTTTTGAACGATATGGCCGATGTCCCTTAGCCAATATTCATTAAATGGCGCCATTTCACGATATGCCTAGGCATTTCGTGATCGGGTGGATATTACGATCGGCCGCCGACATATATAAAACAAATACGAAGTTAAAATCATCCTCTGTAACTAACATAGTGCAGAAATTCTGTATTTACGTAAAAAAAAAATCAAAAAAATTCAAATGATTTATTCAGTAAATAGGCCGCAATGGGCACTTTTACACGTCATTTTTTTAAACTACCAGCGCTTTCGGAAAGACCATTGCCAAGAAGAATGCTCCGCAAGAAACTTGGCAGAACGTATGGTGGATAAGAGGATTAAAATTTGCATTATCGCCCCAGAGAAATTTTGCATTTACTTTCACGCATCACGTTCACCCATCTTTTTCCTGCGAGAAATTGCTGTATTTTTGGATAAAACTATCCTATGTTCTTCCTAGGGTCATAGCTGTCTCCATATCAAACTTTTTATAACAGATATAGGTACCCACACACAATAACAACATATAAAAACCGGCTTACCAAGTCGCCGGTTCGCTAGCTTGGTTAGTTTTCCTTTGCCCAAACCCAGACTTATTATTAGTTTAGACTAAAGTAGAGTAAAGTTAGTATCGGCAACTTTACGGTTGCGAAAGTGATGGATGACTGGCCTAATACAAAGTTACTTACGCGTTTTTAGGGTTCCGGAGCCAAATTGGCAAAAACAGAACCCTTATATTATAGTTTCGCCAGTTTGTCGTGGCGTCTGTCTGTCTGTCCGTCCGTCCGCGGCTTTGCTCAGGGACTATCAATGCTAGTAAACTGCAATTTTGCACGGATATATATGTAAACCATGCCGACAAATTGTGCAATTTTTTTTCATGGTACCTCCCATAGACGTAAAGTGGGGTGATTCTATAGTGTGGGGTAGTGAGGGGAACTCTATAGTGTGGGGTATCGTTAGATAGATCTTTTAAAACTAATAGGGGGTTGCTAAGACGATTCATTGATTTTTTTGCGAAATATTCAACTTAAAGTGCAAATTTTCATTAAAATCGAGCGTCCGTTTTCGTTAAAATCTAAACCGGTGGGTGGAAAAATTTGAAAAAATTCAGGATGTTAGTAAGTATATCAAAATTTATAGAAAATATATAACGGCTAAGTTTGCTTGAGAATTATTAGTAGTTTTACTCTTAAATAGCAGCCTAAGGTGTAAAATATACCTAAACTTGGAAGATTCCGTATAAAATACGAAATTCTTAGAAAAATATTACTTTATTTTTTCGTAATGGCTACAGAACCCTATTTTAGGCGTGTCCGACACGCTCTTGGCCGGTTTTTTTTAAACAAAATCAGCAACTTTTAGTTTAATTGACTTTTATGCAAGATTTAACTGTCTATGTAATCTGAAATGACGCGTCCTACCACAGCATTTACGCACATGATCGTATTTAAAATACGGGCGGCGTACACACATAAATTTAATTGTTATTATTCATTTAGTTCCCCGCTAGACTCAGGTGGTTATCGTAAGAATTGCTGTCTAAATAGGTGATGCGTCATTTTTTGAGGTCCCGGGTTCGATTCTCGGCCGGGGCAGTTTTTTTTTTCAAATAGCCGGCAAACGAGCATGCGGGTCGCCTGCACGTAAGCGATCGCCGCCACCCATGGACACCTACAGCGTAATTAGGACTGCGGGTGCGTTGTTTGGGGGAGTTGGGCCTCTGGATTTCCCACTCACCGTACGAAACACAGTAGCAAAACTACTATTTCACGCCTTCTGACACAAATAACGCAGCACGGACTACAACATGTCAACGGTGTGTGCCATAAGAAGCGACGGCGACGGTTGCAGTATGCTATAATCCTATCCACTCCTCCAGTCTCATACTTTTCTAATACCATGAATATATGTTTGTCGGACATGTTCCTATTACGGTCATGGTATGATACGGTGTAGGAGACCTTTATCGTATCTGGTATCAAAGTCAAAGTCAAAATATCTTTATTCAATTTAGGTTATGACAAGCACTTATGAATGTCAAACAAAATCTACCACCGGTTCGGAAAAACCTCTGTTGACAGAAATCCGGCAAGAAACTCAACGAGGTATATATATATTTTTTTAACAATTTACGATGTTGTTTGTTGTGAGGATATAGGTTAAGGTATACCGTAGGCGACAGGCTAGCAACCGGTCACGATTGTACTGTTTTTGTTAAACTTATATCCTAAAATTGCTAGAAGTGGCTCCGAAGTGGTAAACGAAATTCTGCCTACTAGGTGTGATGTTTGTGTGTGTGTGTACAATGTTGTTTAAAGATTACAAGTATTTAGCAAGTGTGAGAAAACTGTACAGTTTTTATTTATTTTGGGGCACGGCGGTCCCCCCCCCAAGTCGAGCAAAAAAGCGGCACGGCCTTACCATTCTTTTCTCGAAGCAGTTTTATTTAGACCCCTATATTTAATATCTGTTCTATCATCAGGCGTTACTTTGCGGAGATCCATATCAGTGAACTTTGAACAATATTAACCAAAGTATAATTGTTTATAGGTTATTTACTGAATATTCATATAATTTATTTAGAACCATCAAAACATTTCCGAACTTCCCCATAAATTATCCTAACGAAGGTTTTTTAAAAGCCTCCACATTAGCTTTTTAATGCCAACTTAGTTGAGGCGCAAATTTGTTTCGCAAAGTTCGGCAGGAAGTGGCGCAAGCGTGAGCGTGTTTAAAAAAACTCTCATAATGGTTAAATGTGATGCCGTCTCCGTCTATTCGAACAACACAAATAGAGACGGCATCACATTTAAACGTCAGTTAAGACTAATCAACGGATGGTGAAACAGCCCCTGAAAGAGCCCCTGAGCTTTCATAAAAGCTTGTTCGTTAAATCATTTTCCGAAATGTTGCGTTGAAACGGAAAGCGGATAATATTGTGAGTTAAGTTTTAATCCTGTTATTGTGTCACCGTCATGTTTAAATTTTGAAAGGTTTCTTAATATAATCATTTGTTTACCAAAAATTCATAAATGAAGTGTTGACAGAAGGAGGTGGCAATAACACGATGTGCAGAAGGACCGTTTCATAGAATGGTGCTGGTTATTATACAGTTTGGGTTGTCGCTGATACAAGCAATATGCAATATGCTGTATTTTCTGTACTGCTTACTATGTGTTGGTGTGCAATAAAGAGTTATTGTATTGTGAGCTTGCCTTCAGAATCCAAAAGCTTAATGGTTACTTGACTTGAAATGTATATTTCAGAATTATTTTAATTTATGACGGTGGAAGCATTCTACACTTCCACTAAACGTAGATATAGTTAGTGTTTAGTTTTGTAACTAAGGGACCCCATACATCCCTGTATTATTATTATTATTATTTTGTAATTTTTTCTTTAACACAGCGTGCCGGGAGCCGGTCGCCTGCCAAACAAGGGTGTGCCGGGACCCGGACGCTTGCCACTCCAAGGGTTAATTGAATACTGTAGTTTGTAAGTATTTTATTTGTAATTATTTTATTTAAAAAAAATTACTTTCTGCCAAGTTTCTTGCGGCGCATTTCTTGTCTTTCCGAAAGCGCTGGTAGTTTTAAAAAATGACGTGTAAACGTGCCCATTGCGGCCTATTTACTGAATAAATGATTTAAATTTGAATTTTGAATTTGAATTGTTTGCGTTTATGTTGCAGTAAACCATTGTGTTAGGTACTGCTAAACACTGAAAGTAGCCAATTGACATATTACATAAATGTGAAATTTTCAAGAACTTCATCTTGGAGATTCTGATTTTACAACAAACGGCTGACGTCTCCTGATAGGTCATCATCATCATCATCAGTCAGAAGACGTCTACTGCTGAACAAAGGGCTCCCCCTTAGAACGCCACAATGAACGACACCTTGCCACTTGCGTCCACCCGTCCGCCCGCAATTCTCACGATGTCGTCAGTCCACCTAGAAGGAAGCCACTCGAGAACTTTTCTCCCAACGATTATCTGTTCTTCCAGCGATGTGGCCCGCCCATTGCTACTTCAACCTGCATATTTTTAGTCCTGATGGGTAAAAACATTAAAAATCCAATTGTGAAGTTATTTGAAGTAATTTTAATTGAATAACATTAAAGTCAAAGTCAAAGTCCAAGTCAAAGTCAAAATATCTTTATTCAATTTAGGATAAAACAAGCACGAATGAAGAATGTCAAAAAAAATCTACAACCGGTTCGGAAAAACCTATGTTAAAAAATTCAAAAAATATTGCTAATGCAACATACTATTGTTAGTTTTAAGAAATAATGTTCGCTTACTAACACACTGTAACATACTGTAGCTTACGAGACATGATCTCTGGTTATTACAAGTTTTATTACTTTCCTTCACAGCTTGCTGGCCATATTGATATTTCACTCTGTATGAATTTCACCCCTGTATCAAAGTCGATGAGCGTGCTCTGATCAGCAGTTCCAAACTTTTCTTATCTACCCAACTTTTATTATAAAATTTTACACACGACGCCACATTCGCTCTACATGCAAATTTCACCTGGTGTTTAGAACAATTTTAAATCTCCTGCAACACCCTCTTTGGGTGGCATGTGGGAGGGCTGTGTGAGGAATGTTAAATGGTTGATTCATGATAACTTAGAGTAATCACAAGGTGTTAGTTAGGTAGGTGTTAGGTCTTAAGTTGTTTTTGCGTTACTTGTGATGTGTCTCAGATCATATGAATCAAGTAATTTGCATGCATAAAACGATTGTGAACGTTGATTGTAAAAGTTTCTCTGTTGAAACTTCATATTTTTTTCTTGAATGGCAAATATAGGTACGAGTCAAATTTAAGTTTCATCATCATATCAGCCATAAGGACGTCCGTTGAACATAGGCTTCCCCCAAAAAGTGCACCTAGTTTACCCTTTAAGTATAATTAAGACAATACGGTATTTGACAACTCCTGATTTTGCCATATCTTAATATTATTATGAAAATATAGATAAACAGATAGTGTTTAGCGAAGAGAAAATTTAAATCGGTTGAAAATTGGATTTATAGTGATTTTTTGAAAAATCTATATACCTGTCTCTTTCTCAAACGCTTTTCTCTATGCAGCAAGTATGGCGGTACTGGCGTGTGACGTCACATGCCAGTATGTCTTTCTCTGTCTAATCTTGAATGTCAAACCTTTATAACTTTTGTTTGTAAAGTAACTTAAAAATTGTTTTTCTATTCGATAACAGGCATTGTGTAGTTTTAATTTATAAAACATATACAAAATAGTCAAATACCGTATTCATTGGATGATCAAAATTTACGTGCAGTGTGTATAAGATTATAATTATCGTTGAATAACAGATTTAAATCGACTGCAAAAGCGATTTTATTTGAACCTCCTTCATCACTGACAAATTATTTACAATAAGAAATAAAACGTTTTATCACAAAAGTAATTAATTACCTACCCGTCAACATTGTACTATTTTTTTACCTTTACCAAACATTGGTGGAAACAAACACCTAGCAATTAATCATGAAAATTGTCACCGCAAATTCAAAGGGCTTTCATTGCATTCAAACCCCAAAGTGCGCATTTCCCGAAGTTGCTGAGAAGCCTCCGGGAGTCAACAAGTTCGCAAACAAATCTATCAAGCGAAGTGCAGGTGGCAAGAACCGCTAAGGAATAGGAGCAATTTGTGTGTGTTTTCCGCTTGTGGTTGGAAAGCATTTTAGAATGTTTGCAGAACAATTGGTATGAATATAAAACCGCTTGCTGCTCTTCAATAAATTCGATAAGCGTGCATGTGGCAAGACTGGTTGGTTTTAGACTGTTTCTCAAAAAGTACCCATTTTTAATTTTTCAGTTGTCCACATATTATTAAAAAAAATCCTGGTGCTATTTCAACACAAAAATAAGTAATATTGTGTTTAAATAAATAAAATAGAATAAATATCATGGGACACTTGACACCAATTGACCTAGTCCCAAACTAAGCAAAGCTTGTACTATGGATACTAGGCAACGAATAAACATACTTATATAGATAAATACCTACTTAAATACATATTAAACATCCAAGACCCGAGAACAAACATTCGTGTTATTCACACAAATATCTGCCCCGGCCGGGATTCGAACCCAGGACCTCAAGCTTCGTAGTCAGGTTCTCTAACCACTTAGCCATTCGGTCGTCAACATATACAAAACCTTGTGGTAAAGGTAATAAAAAGTTAGATAATCTTTGTTGTTGGATCAAATAGAAAGTTTTGATGTAGTTACAAAATTACGATTTTTTTCCTCACAAGTTTTCGTGTCGTTTTCCTGACGTCTAGAAATTTTGTTGTTTTATGCAGTTTATGCTTTAAGTATGATCTCGTCCTTGGCGTCAATAATTTCTTGACAAAACTGATTTCTGGTCAATTTCGTGATGGGACAACTTTTTGAGGAACCAACACAATTTTGCTATTTTATTTAAAATATATTATGGCTTCTGTCCTATTTTAGGACAATTTCGCCAGTGTCGAAGTAAGCTCTCTTTGGGAGCGACGTTGTACGGTGATTGTAGTTTTTGCAACTTGATAGTTAAATTCTAGAAACCACGTGGAGACTTGCGCATTAAAAAATGTCAGACAGACACCAGAGCAATATATAATTTTGTGATCACTGTTCACTGTTTAGGTTAATCGCCGCATAAAAACACTATCAAAATTATACTTCAACTAGCCAAAGAAACCAGAAATACCAAAATTAGATATTGTCTACATCCGCCATGTTCGAATACTATATTGTCAAACAAACTGGGAATCACATTCATTTTCGCCACTTCTTTTGTCGCATTGTATAAGATGAGAGTAGAAAGAGATGGCAAATACGATCGTGAAAGTTATCGAGTTAGACAATACGGCCTCTGGCCCTATACCTACTACGAAGTGCAAAATTCGAACTTCGTATCATGCCGTCCCGCTTACGCTTATATAATTTGGTAAGAGTGTGCCTTCTATCTCTTAAGATCCATTCATTAGATCCATCATGGATTTGCTGAGATTCTATTTTCCACCTAGATCTTTCTTCTTAAACCGTGGAACTAATGAGATGTTATTTACCATTTGATACATCTTTACTTGTAGTCGCTACAAATGGATCTGAAGAGAATATTTCTCACATTAAATATAGGTAACTTGTTAAATATAAATAAAATAAAATATAAATATCATGGGACAATTCACACCAATTGACCTAGTCCCAAAGTAAGCTTAGCAAAGCTTGTGTTATGAATACTAAGCAACGGATAAATATAATTATATAGATAGATACATACTTAAATACATAGTAAACACCCAAGACCCGAGAACAAACATTCGTATTTTTCATACAAATATCTGCCCCGTCACGGGAATCGAACCCGGGACCTCAAGCTTCGTAGTCAGGTTCTCTAACCACTAGGCCATCTGGTCGTGGTAACTTGTTGTTATGGATCTAGTGAGAAGATGCTAATAATTATTAAACAACATAGAAGGAAGGAAGGCAATTTAGCCTTCGAGTGTCCTTGAGGGGGACTGTACGATTATGAACTTTGATTTTGGAATTTGGTTACGCCCTCCTGGTACGCGAATTAGTTTATTCGACTGTAAGTACACTTACGTTAAGTTACGTTTGAAAAACATAAACTTCGCAGTCGTGTTAAAGGTCAGCTAAAACAATTGAGTTACGGTCTCCTAAAAATTGCCGATGTCTTTGATAATACGGAGGTAATGTACTTGTATTGAGCCGGGGAGCGAATGGACCCTCGCGAGACGGACTCATGGAAAATTGGCAAAGTTTGGATGATCTCCAAAACTTCGTATTGTTAACGAGTAACAACTATTCTCTTGAGTTAGCGCCGCAATGATCCACTATATTTTACCGTTACAACATATGAAGGTAAACGAGCGAATGGGTCACCTGATCGTAAATGATCACCACTGCCCATGGACACCCGCAACACCAGAGGGATTGCAGGTGCGTTAACAACCTAGAGGGCTAAGATAAAATGCCTCTTGTGCCATCAATTTCACCGGCTGTCTTACTCTCCTCACCGGAACACAACAGTGTAAGCACTGCTGCTTGGCGGTAGGATTAAAGAGTAAGATGGTGGTAGCCATCCGGACGGACCCTGCACTAGGTCCTATCATTAATTATGGCTGGTTTTATAATATCATCAGGGTCAGCCTTTATAATTATAAGTCAAGAAGGTAAGAAAGAGGTCTATCCCTTTTAAATAAGGTTCTGTTAAGAAATAAATTTTTAATGCCAAGCTTTTTTGCTGACTGTACTTGCGTTGTGATCCAACTTACAGAAGTATACCATAATTCACTGGAAGTGGGTCATAATGGAGTTTCAAGTAGAGATGGGGCCGAACATGGGCTTCACCGAATACGAATATTCGGCCGAACGTTCGGTAAAACTTTTAAAGAATCGAATATTTGGCATAGTTGATTCCTAAGTAAAAACTAGAAATATGATTCATCAGGATTAAATCAGGTGACATTTTGATTGTACCTAATATAAAAAATAATAATTGTAATTTATAACATTTTGCATGCCAGATGATGGTGAAATATGTGAACCAATATTGTCTGTTAATTAACACCTCTTGTACCATATTTCAAGCGAAATAAAGTTATTTGTTTTTTAATTTTTAAAATGTTGTAATTTAATCAATTTAATTTAACTTTTGATTCAAACAAAAAACTTGATTTTTCTTATAATGCTGGGCCCAGTTTCTCGAAGCATATTAGTCTAAATATTAGTGTTTTGTGTCATTTTCAAAACACTAATATTATTTGACTTTAATATACTTTAAGACACAGGGCCCTGATCGATTATATACCATATTTTTTTGATTATTAAGATCTTACTTATATTTTGATTTTAATTAATAACCATCTTTTTATCTGCCGTTATTGAATATAAAGCTACAGTGTCAACAAAAACCATCACAGTAGCGAAAGTGTGTGTTTGTATGTTTGTTCGTCTTTTACGTTGAAACGTTGCGCCTGATCGACGTGATTTTTGGCATAGAGATAGTTTAACTGCCAGAGAGTGGCATAGGCTACTTTTTATCCCGGAAAAGTTCCCGAAGGAACAGCGCGCAATAACCAAATTTCAAAAGCTAGTTATGTATAATTTAAAATACCACAATCAGGACTTATCACGGTAAACACACGAGTAATAATAATATTACTCGTCTGCTGATAAGTATTCCTTACCTTGAGGTAATCTTCAAGGTGAGGAGGAGGTAAGGTAAGGAAGTAATTATTTAGTCGTGTGTGGCGTGATAAGACTGATAAGCAAGCCCTGGAATTTTTGC
>NC_133493.1:1492135-1502627 GCF_025370935.1 Choristoneura fumiferana
CTCTTGTACCATATTTCAAGCGAAATAAAGTTATTTGTTTTTTAATTTTTAAAATATTGTAATTTAATCAATTTAATTTAACTTTTGATTAAAACAAAAAACTTGATTTTTCTTATAATGCTGGGCCCAGTTTCTCGAAGCATATTAGTCTAAATATTAGTGTTTGTGTCATTTTCAAAACACTAATATTATTTGACTTTAATATACTTTAAGACACAGGGCCCTGATCGATTATATACCATATTTTTTGATTATAAAGATCTTACTTATATTTTGATTTTAATTAATAACCATCTTTTTATCTGCCGTTATTGAATATAAAGCTACAGTGTCAACAAAAACCATCACAGTAGCGAAAGTGTGTGTGTTTGTATGTTTGTTCGTCTTTTACGTTGAAACGTTGCGCCTGATCGACGTGATTTTTGGCATAGAGATAGTTTAAGTGCCAGAGAGTGGCATAGGCTACTTTTTATCCCGGAAAAATGCACAGTTCCCGAAGGAACAGCGCGCAATAACCAAATTTCAAAAGCTAGTTATGTATAATTAAAAAAAACCCACAATCAGGACTTATCACGGTAAACACACGAGTAATAATAATATTACTCGTCTGCTGATAAGTACTGCGTGAGGAAGTAAGGTAAGATTGTAATTATTTAGTCGTGTGTTTGGCGTGATAAGACTGATAAGCAAGCCCTGGAATTTTGCGTGCAGCTATTGACAGATTGTAGGGAGAGAGCACCGCTTTATCGACATATCGACAGTTTTTTAGGGTTCTGGAGCCAAAATAATAATAATGCATAATGCTGAGTCAGCGGCCGTTTCACTTTTGCGAGGACACACAAAATCATAATTTTAATTTTTGTATTTCTTCTTTTTTGTTTTATTTGTGTTTGCTGTTGTTGTTTTTTAGTTTGGTTGTATTTGTGTGTCTTTGTGAATGTGAATAAATGTCTTCTATTCTATTCTATTCTAAAATGGCAAAAACTGAACCCTTATAGTTTCGTCAAGTCCGTCTATCTGTCTGTCTGTCTGTCCGTCCGTTCGTATGTCACAGGCATTTTACTCGAAAACTACAAGATGTATATCAATGAAATTTGGAATACAGATGTCTTGTCAAAGCCGCTAAGTATTTAGTTTCGTAGTTAAATTACAAAAAGAAATATTTATAGGGGGCACTCCGTACACGTAACAGAAATTGAAAAAAAAAAAAAAAATTTACTCGCATCAACCTGTGGCACATAGTTCGACAGCTATTTTGAAAAGATGAAATTGTGTCCCCCTCCCCTCTATCTTGTAAGCCGTTAATGTCCAAAAAATATGCAAAAAAATATGGAAAGGTAACGCTTAATAAATACTTTCAACGAAAATTGGTTTCAACATGATCGAATATACCGTTTTTGAGTTTTTGCCGAAAAACTGCGCTTCTCAACAAAAGGACGTAAGTGCCGTGAAGATACGCTCTTTTTCTGGTAATAGATTTTAAGACTGTAGCAAGTGTTTTAATTGTGTTATTTTTATTTATGTTTCTATTAAATAAAACCCCAAACTTTCCTATGATACGTACAGTCGAGAAAATTGAAGACCCAGGCAGGGTGGAACCTTTATGCTACTAAATGTCATGTTGACATGTCATACTTTTGTCTTGAATTTGGTTATTAAAGGGTTTCACCCTGGGTCATGATTCATGATTCAATTTGTTCAACTGTTCTTTTTAGCGGTCAATGATGAAAAAAGTTCGAAATATCGGAAAGTTTAATCCGTTTAAATTTCTTTATTGATATCATTAAACTACGAATACCTATTATAAAGAGTTGAGAACGTAAGTAGATATTTGCTTGCAAGTGTTATTTTATTTAGATAAATTAACCGCATTGGTAATAATTGGAAACTATCGATACTATAGGTAAAAAGCGGTGCTTTCTCCCTACTGATAAATCTCAATTGTGATTTTTAATTAGAGGACTCTTCGATTTTGGTAACACACTAGACCCGTTACCCAGCGTTACCTCATGAACCCATGTGCTCATTACCTTTCCAGTCATTAAAATAGTTGCTCGAGTTGCGCGTCGTCAGCTGAAACTTTTTTGCTATTAATGGCTTCCGAGATACGTTTATCTCTTGAACTTCGGGATTTTAATCTGACAAAACCACACAAAACGGAAAAGCTTGCTGCGGTGGCTGCGTGGTGCAAGTTAAAGGACACTGCGGATTGTGTAGGTATTTCATACGCAAATCTTTTTCATCATTATCATATCAGTCGTAGAACGTCCACTGTTGGACACAGACCTCCCCCTTAGACTTCCAGTTGCTTCAGTCGGAAGCGGCCTGCATCCACCGTGAACCCGCGACTTTAATCAAGTCATCCGTTCATCTCGTTGGTGGACGTAGGCTCGCTTGCCGATCCGCGGTCTCCATTCGAGAACTTTTCAGCCCCAACGGCCATCCGTCCTCCGTGCTTTATGGCCTGCCTATTACCACTTAAGGTAATTCGCTTGGCTGTCGGTGACCCTTGTTCATCTACGTATCTCCTCATTTCTAATTCGATCCTGTAAAGAAACCCCGAGCATAGCTCTCTCCTTAGCTTGATCACCAAATCCCAACAGTCTGTTCATAAGATCTATTATTAACGAAATACCACGTCTAAGACATTATGACATTACTGGTAGCACACACTAGTAAAAGACTTTTGGACGAAAAGACGATCCAGAGTTTCCTAAATGTGTCAAGAACAATACGTGTCCAATATTTTGTGATAAAATATCTGACAGACTAATCACATTTTTAGGAAACTATATCCCATTGAACAGAGGGGGCTACTACAAAATTAAAAAATCGAAGTTCGTATCGTACCATCCCTCTCATTCTCGTATTAAATAATATAAGCGTCAACGGGACGGCTAGATAAGAAATTCGAATTGTGTACTTCGTAGTAAGGGCCCGGCAGCCGTGGTGGCCTAGTGGTTTGACCTATCGCCTCTCAAGCAGAGGGTCGTGGGTTCGAACCCCGGCTCGCACCTCTGAGTTTTTCGAAATTCATGTGCGGAATTACATTTGAAATTTACCACGAGCTTTGCGGTGAAGGAAAACATCGTGAGGAAACCTGCACAAACCAGCGAAGCGATTCAATGGTGCGTGCGAAGTTCCCAATCCGCACTGGGCCCGCGTGGGAACTATGGCCCAAGCCCTCTTGTTCTGAGAGGAGGCTGTGCCCAGCAGTGGGACGTATATAGGCTGGGATGAGTAAGGGCCCGGGTCGTGGCCGCTCGTGCCTTGTTCCCATAGCGCGAGGGCGGGCACATAACAATCGCTGCTGTTTGACATTAACGATCCAACTTGCCCCATTAAACGAGATTACGAACCCCTTCGGGCCGAGCGGCGAAGATGTCACTGGCTGCTGAGTGGTGAGTGATTCCGAGGCGGAATGGCAGAGTGCCTTTGCCTTTTTTAAGCGCGATCGAATTTTTTAAAGTTTTTAAGGTTTTGCATCTCAAAAGGGAAAAAAAAGATTGGGTAAAAATAGTTTTTCATACCACCTTTTTTGCTGACTGATTTTTTGTTGACTGAACTAGCATTGTCAACTAAATTACATTTTCGTTCCAAATTCCTTAAGTAGTGTTTATTTATTTTGTACCATAAAGACGTACAAATTTCAAGTCGATGTCATTGTTGAAGAATTCCGTCCTGCTGTGATGATCCTGGAAGGACTACCAGATTAAGTACCATATATTGGTTTTTGGTAAATAAATATTTAATATGCACAATATTCAATATGACATGCAAGACTATTTTGGATTTGGAATGTGTGAGATGCAAAACTAAATTACGAAAAATTTAATAAATATCATTTTGTCAAATAATGTTTATTATGGCCTTTTGCAGTTTAAAAAATTACATGCTGTATAAATAATGTACTTTTGTCTCATTTTGTCCATTTTCGGCTCGGCAAGACAGGCGGCGTTTTATATCGATGTATAATATTTTTGTCACAGACCCATATACCGCTTACAAATGTTTTCAATTTGAATTTTAAATACGAGTGCCACTTTGCGTTTTTGTTTAGGAAATTAAATAAGATCTTCCCGGAAAGAACACTTATTTTTTGGGTTTTGTGGAATTTGGAAAGAAATGTTTTGTATTTTCGCAAAGGGGAGTTAATTTACTTTTAACATAATTATAGTCACAATATCATCATCAATATAGGCGTGTATTTAATGTAATCTTATTAATGTCATAAATTACAGTACCCTTAGTGTTAGTTTTCGGTAACTTACACTAAGAGAACAGTCATAATTTTCTACATTAGTTTTAACAATCATTTAATTAGTCTAGAAATCACGTCATTAAAGAAAAAATATACTACTATAATATAATACTATATAAATATACGACTATTCGAGCTCACAATTGCAACCCCGACATCTCCTGCCACTGCACTGAACTCATTCAAATTTGTAGTGTAAGATACCTGGGGGTCTTTATAGACTCGCTAATGACTTGGAATAACCAAGTTGAGGCGGTTGAGCTGTTGGTCGAGTGAGAAAATTAATTTACATCTTCATATCCCTTAAGGTGGGTACTGACCAACGTTACGAGGTGTAATGTAACATGTTGCACAGCGAGCATTCGTGCAGTCAGTACTTAGTGTTACGGGGAAACCAGCGAGCAACGAGCCGCTCGTTGCTCGCTTTGAGTGCTCCACCCGGCTGTCGGTTTTTTGGCGAATCCTTTGACTGTTACGCGGTTCAGTCAGTACGCTGTAACAAGTCAGCCATCTTTACTGAGAGTGGCTGGCGAATATGGAGCACAAGTTTTGACGAGCAACATTACGCAGATTTTGAGAACACAGCGAACATGCTCAATGCGTAACATGCTCGATGCGAATGTACATTTCACCTCGTAACGTTGGTCAGTACCCAGCTTTAGATCCATTGCTGATACACAGATCCCGAAGCTAGTCTACTTCTCATTGGCACAGTCAGTACTGACTTACTGTCTAACGGCATGGGGTGGATTGGGGAAAACTAGAATGCTTCGGCTAGAAAGCTGTGCTTTAGGTTATGTTTTGTAAACCGATCAGATTCCCTACGACACAACTATATACAATTGCTAAGGTTTTGACTGTTAGACAGCTTTTTGTCTTTAAAACCATTTTACGTAAGCATCTCGAATTACCTTTTAATGTAAATACTACTAAACCACAGAATATATAATAGTACTGGCATACAGAATGGACACGCTCCGCCCCGCACCGGTTCGAGTTACCCCACCCCTCAAGCGCAGATTGTAGGAAAACCGTAGGAAAGCAGTCGGGCGCGCAACGCGATGTATGTCGGCCGCACCGTCGCACGGCACTAAGTTCGGGAGCAATAACTTTGCGAAATGGTGATATACTGTGCATTGTATGGGTGTTTGTCAACAGCCAAAGATAAGAAAAGGAGTTCATTGCTCGGCTCGGTGGCCGTGAGTCCGCGAGCAAGCGCCAACTTTGGCGCGCGAGAAATTGAGGTTCCTACCCTGCCTACTTCCTTTCTTAATAATAATGCTTTCTAAAAGTATCGCGATTAATACGACATGAAATAACTATTAGGTACCGAATAATTAGTTCAAGTTTGTAGTCATATATTTATTGTAATGTAAAATAATAATGCTTAAATACATAGACAGACACATTTTAAGTAGGTTTAAATAAAAATATATGATTAACGATTACATTTATTTACACATTTAAGCCATACCTACATACCCTATAGTACTAGGGTTTTGCGATAGTCAGCCCTGTGTGTCTTACGCACACATTGACGCGTGTACAGACGTCGTCGTGCCTATGTAGATTCCAGAACGCGTATTTTGTATGGCGTGTCCACCCTGTGACTAAACGACGGGCTGGCCGTGCTTGCACTACTGGACGTGCGCGTATTGTTTAAGCTAAACGGCATTGTTTGTATCTTTCAGCTAAATTGTATAATAAACTAAACAAATCAATAAATATCTATGGACTATCCTACTGGCAATGCAAAAATAAGTTGACGAATTACTTACAAGGTTTTACTTATAATGACACATAGACACTTGTTAATGGTAGCTAATCGGTTAAATTTAAGACACTTTTCTAGATTGTTTTTTGTAATGGGAACTGTTTGGTTTACTTGCATGCTCTGTTTATGCTAAGGATACTACTGGAAATGTACCTCTCTTTTCAAGGTAATTTAAGTGTCTTATTTCAGTTTTTCTATTTATACTATTATGTATCACTGTGGAACATGACTTCTATGTATTGAGGTGGGCGTAAACAGCTGCGACTCAGTTTATACTAATGCAGCTGCATAGGAACTTTTTTGTTTTTATATAACCATGTAATTATGATCAATAAAAATCTTTAAACACCATTAGGCTTAAATAAATTGTGAAACTAGCATATAAGAACCTCCTTCTGCATCACACCCGCTTGCGGCTGAGCAAAAATTATCTTTGTAAATTGTCTGGTAATCTATTACAAGTGGTTTCACATATTTATATCACTTAACGCTGTATAGAGTCAAAAGAGCAATAACGATTGTGTTAACATACTAACATTTTTCCTTTGCATCATTTAGATAGAGCCCTAATTATTCAGAGCACGCCTCCAGACAATATTTAAGCATTGTCAGTGTAGCAACAGCTACTTTCAGTTTTATTCTGTCTTTCCGCATTGCCCCTTGGCTGTTACCCACTCCGGGCTTGTTTTACGTACGGCACAAGGTGGCAATATATGTATTTTTCTATGCTCTTCTCTGTAGCCTAAATGGCTGGACGGAATTCAACATAATTGTAATAGATATCGTTAGATACCTACGTTTAACTGGTTCTGAAACAGCTTGTGGTGTTTTCAGCGAAAAAATACACCTGTAGTTTTTTTGCATGCAAATGAAATGTCAAAATATATTTTGAGAATAAGTTTATTCAATTCAGTAATCAAATATCAATTAAGTAAATAGGGATCCCTTTGTTTCCCATAAAGGTTTTGTTCCGAAATTCAATGGTCAGAAATTGTATCCAAAAATTTATAAACATAAACATCGCTAGTCATAATTTTTGTTCAGTATAACACTTATTAGCTCTAACATTAATGGCATACATTATTAAATTCTATAATCACAAAAGACGTAATTTTTTTAACTACAGATAACGTTCAAAGATCTAACGATAATTATTCAGAAATAGTTTAAGTAGAAGTGGTTATTACTCATATCATTTTAATGCCTAAAGTGAATTAGGTCAAAGAAACCAAATCCATAACATTGATAGGCATATAGATAATTGCTCAGAAACATTTCCAGGCTTACCTTCATTTGAAAGTGTTAATTCATTTTACTACTCTACTCTTCAGAAGGGTACAGCTATCAGGAGAGTAGATTAGGTCAGGTTAAAATAGACTCGAAGAAAACTGCCACCAGAAAGGTAGGTTAGGTTAGACCTGCGACCCCTCCAGAAGTGAACTGCTATGAGGAGAGTGGGTTAGGTTAGGTTAGAACTGTGACCCTACAGAAGCAAACTGCTACCATAAAGGTAGGTTAGGTTAGAACTGCAGCCCCTCTAGAAGAGTACTGCTATCAGGAGAGTAGGTTAGGTTAGGTTAGAACTGTGACCCCTAGAGAAGAAAATTGCCACCAGAATGGTAGGTTAAGTTAGGTTAGAACAGTGACCCCTACAGAAGCAAACAGGTACCAGAAAGGTAGGTTAGGTTAGGTTAGAACTGCAACCCTTCTAGAAGCGTACTTATCAGGAGTAGATTAGGTCAGGTTAGAACTGTGACTCCTACAGAAGAAAACTGCCAACAGAAAGGTAGGTTAGGTTAAGTTACAATTACTGTGACCCCTACAGAAGCAAACTGCTACCAGAAAGGTAGGTTAGGTTAGGTTAGAACTGCAACCCCTCTAGAAGGGTACTGCTATCAGGAGAGTAGGTTAGGTTAGGTTAGAATTGTGATCCTTACAGATGCAAACTGTTACCAGAAAGGTAGGTATGGTATTTAATTTTTCTGATGAAGAATTAAGTACCTTCTAATACTCGTAATTGTTATAAGTGTTTTTCTTGAATTTAACATTATGAAGTTTGACACCACCATGACGTTAAATGTTATGATCAACTTATCAGGGTGACTATCAATCATTATACCTGCGAAAAAGACCTTACAACAATTATTATAAACTAGTTTATTACCTTTAATATTATGGAATGGCATACTATAATGGACAAGATCTAACGATAATTATTCAGAAATAGTTTAAGTAGAAGTGGTTATTACTCATATCATTTTAATGCCTAAAGTGAATTAGGTCAAAGAAACCAAATCCATAACATTGATAGGCATATAGATAATTGATCAGAAACATTTCCAGGCTTACCTAAATTTGGAAGTGTTAATTCATTTTACTACTCTACTCTTCAGAAGGGTACAGCTATCAGGAGAGTAGATTGGTCAGGTTAAATAGACTCGAGAAACTGCCACCAGAAAGGTAGGTAGGTTAGACCTGCGACCCCTCCAGAAGTGAACTGCTATGAGGAGAGTGGGTTAGGTTAGGTTAGAACTGTGACCCTACAGAAGCAAACTGCTACCATAAAGGTAGGTTAGGTTAGAACTGCAGCCCCTCTAGAAGAGTACTGCTATCAGGAGAGTAGGTTAGGTTAGGTTAGAACTGTGACCCCTAGAGAAGAAAATTGCCACCAGAATGGTAGGTTAAGTTAGGTTAGAACAGTGACCCCTACAGAAGCAAACAGGTACCAGAAAGGTAGGTTAGGTTAGGTTAGAACTGCAACCCTTCTAGAAGCGTACTTATCAGGAGTAGATTAGGTCAGGTTAGAACTGTGACTCCTACAGAAGAAAACTGCCAACAGAAAGGTAGGTTAGGTTAAGTTACAATTACTGTGACCCCTACAGAAGCAAACTGCTACCAGAAAGGTAGGTTAGGTTAGGTTAGAACTGCAACCCCTCTAGAAGGGTACTGCTATCAGGAGAGTAGGTTAGGTTAGGTTAGAATTGTGATCCTTACAGATGCAAACTGTTACCAGAAAGGTAGGTATGGTATTTAATTTTTCTGATGAAGAATTAAGTACCTTCTAATACTCGTAATTATTATAAGTGTTTTTCTTGAATTTAACATTATGAAGTTTGACACCACCATGACGTTAAATGTTATGATCAACTTATCAGGGTGACTATCAATCATTATACCTGCGAAAAAAGACCTTACAACAATTATTATCAACTAGTTTATTACCTTTTATATTATGGAATGGCATACTATAATGGACATCGAATGTTTTGAATAACTTAAATATTTATTTACTCAAATAAAAAAGAAAAGAAGTACAGATTAAATAAAATAAAATAATAATAATAATAAGAAGACAAAGAAAACTTACCTAAGAAACCTTAACTAAATATATATCTATGTCACTATAAAAATAAAAATTATAAAAAGAAAACCCCGTCCAAAAGATCTGCCTGTGGCAGAGTTCCCATGATGCTGGCAGCATTACCCCTTTGGAGCGCAAGTGCGATCCGCTGGGATAAATAGGTACCAGCTCTTGGGTCCCCAGAGGCGTCGATCAACCGGGAAGAAAGGGCTTTTATGAAACACTTCATATCGGCTGACCAAGGCCCTAGAGTCTCAACAGCAAGCGCCGCAAACTCGTAATCTTTGAATCACTAATTTTATGACTTACAATAATTATGACCTGCGAAAATTGGAACTCCACTTTATACTGTTTAACACGTTAACTGCGGCAACCCAAAAACTTGTCCCCAAATTCAGTGCGTTACAAGGCCTGATTCGCCCCATAGTAGTTTACGCCATACACCGCCGCCGCCACCGCCACCGCCACGCGTCGCGAACGCTTCATATTGCACTCGAATGCAATTTATCGATACCAATTGCAATACTGACAGCTCTAGTGACAGTGACCTCATAACCCCGTACGGGTCAGCTAATATCTATACGGGATTCTCTGAAATTTACATTTCCGTACCAGCGGCCTTAACCTAAGCCACCTTACGTTACCTAAGCCTAGTGCCATTACATAACCGTAGAGGAGTTGCGACCGGCAGAAACGATCATGGCTGGACCACGACGATGTCACTACCAGATAATTGTATTGTACTTTATGTAAATCGAATTACATAAAGTACCTATGCCAAATTTCAAATCAATCCGACCACTAGAAGTGGATCAAATTCAACTTGTAAGATTTGACCACATACATACATACATACATACGTACAAACGTGTTTCCTTGCCTACTATTTGCACAGCTTAGACGACATTTTCCGTCAGCATTATCTTGATTTATACAAGCTTTTATTTAACTTGCAATGTTTGTATGTATGTATGTGCGGGTCAAATCTTACAAGTTGAATTTGATCCACTTCTAGTGGTCGGATTGATTTGAAATTTGGCATAGGTAGGTACTTTATGTAATTCGATTTACATAAAGTACAATACAATTATCTGGT
>NC_133493.1:1502727-1503821 GCF_025370935.1 Choristoneura fumiferana
ATCGCAACCACCACCTTCGCGATTGAGCAAAGGCCTGACGCCGCTCTGAGTGCCCCATGTTAGACTTGACAGAGCCTAGCAAGAGCGGCGTGGTGCGACCCTCACAAAACAGCCCAGCGATTGCATTGACTTCTTCCGGATCACCGGCTCTAGTGCCAGTACCATGCGCTTCAAGTACGCGACATCCTGTGGCCTTAAGTGAGCCTCTTTAAACGTTTCTTGCGCGAGCTGACGTTGGATAGCTCCCTTAGGGTACGTGATGCCTTGCGCCTTGTAACCATCTGAGTTCGTACCCGCACCGCGCACCGTGCAGTACAGTCGACGGCAATCGCGCCGTCTCTGCAGTAACACAGTCACGATAGCTTCAGACCGCACGTAGCCGCATCCAGCCGCGTCGAACGCGGCGCAACGACCCTCCGGAGACAGCATGTTTAACCGATGGAAAGAGAGCGAGTAGGCTGGCAAAAGATCAAGACTGGCCCCAGCAACAATAGCTGCATCGCATTTACCAGCACGGATATCAGCTGCGGCATGAACTAATGCGTACGTTGAGCTAGAGCAGGCGGTGTCAACGACGTAAGATGGTCCTTTAAAATCGAAGGTGTAGGACACACGGTTAGCGAACATGGCGCGTTGGCATCCAGTGAGTACGTAGCCTTGGATCGAGTCTACGTTAGCGTTGCATATCTCGACAGTTTCTGAGCTGAATGTGCCCACGTAGACGCCGGTTCGCGAGCCGCGCAGTTCTTCGGGGTTAAATCCGGCATCTACGATGGCCTCGTGGGTTAGCTCTAACAGCATACGCTGCTGTGGGTCCATGAGATCGGCCTGCTTAGGATTTACTCCGAAGAACGCGGAGTCGAAATGCGCGAGGTTCTTAAGCTTGCCATTGCGCTCTGGCAGGCCGCTGCAAACCCTGTCAAAATTAAACACCTTAAAGATATAATATTCTAACATTAGCTTTTTTTACGATTGGAATTTTATGCATTAATTCGATTTAAGCGATTACGCGCAAGAAGACTTCCAACAGCATCCTGAATGTAATTTCTGACAGGTTTAACTGCCCTATCCCGGCTCGGCCAGTGAAAGGGTTT
>NC_133493.1:1503921-1567292 GCF_025370935.1 Choristoneura fumiferana
GCTAGTCTCAGTAGGGATCGCCACCTCTAGTGAGGAGCATAAATTTCGCAACCCTGATCTCAGTTGAAACTACTCGAGATTGTGAGGGAGACTGCTGCCTTGCATGAGGCTGCAGTCCGTATAATGTGCAGAAATAAAACAAGAACTACTTAAGCACATTTAGAAGATGTAATAAACGTTTTAATATTGTATACAGTATCTACTAAGTAATAAAAATAATCGTGAAATAAACGCAAAAAGAAAGTAATAATAAACAAAAATATAACAGTGTAAGTCTTAGCAAAGGTCTAATTTACTTTCAGTCTCCATCGGTAAGTTAGTCTCCCTCATCGCCGCCCTCTTCCTCTTCATCAAACTCGCCCTCCTCCTCAGCTGTAGCATCCTGGTATTGCTGATATTCCGATACCAAGTCATTCATGTTGCTTTCAGCTTCAGTAAACTCCATCTCATCCATACCTTCCCCAGTATACCAATGCAAGAACGCCTTACGTCTGAACATAGCCGTGAACTGCTCAGATATACGCTTGAACAGCTCCTGGATGGCAGTAGAGTTGCCAATAAACGTAGCAGACATCTTCAAACCTCGGGGCGGGATATCGCACACAGCAGTCTTCACGTTATTCGGGATCCACTCTACAAAGTACGACGAGTTCTTGTTCTGAATATTCATCATCTGCTCGTCAACTTCCTTCATAGACATACGGCCACGGAACACAGCAGCTACAGTTAAGTATCTTCCGTGACGAGGATCACAAGCAGCCATCATGTTCTTAGCATCAAACATCTGCTGCGTCAACTCTGGCACGGTCAAGGCGCGATACTGCTGACTTCCACGAGACGTAAGCGGAGCGAATCCGGGAATGAAGAAATGCAGACGAGGGAACGGAACCATGTTCACGGCCAGCTTTCTCAAGTCGGCGTTCAGCTGGCCTGGGAACCTAAGACAGGTAGTAACTCCAGACATCGTGGCGGAGACTAGATGGTTCAGATCACCGTAGGTCGGGGTCGTGAGCTTCAGGGTTCGGAAGCAAATATCATACAGGGCCTCATTGTCGATGCAGTAGGATTCATCAGTGTTTTCTACCAGCTGATGCACGGATAGCGTGGCATTGTAGGGTTCGACAACAGTGTCCGATACTTTGGGAGATGGTACGACGCTGAAGGTGTTCATGATTCTATCGGGGTATTCTTCTCGGATTTTGGAGATGAGAAGAGTGCCTAGGCCAGCGCCGGTGCCGCCACCGAGCGAATGGGTCAGCTGAAACCCTTGTAGACAATCGCAGCCTTCGGCTTCTTTCCTTACGACATCTAGAACGGAATCAACGAGCTCCGCACCTTCGGTATAGTGTCCTTTCGCCCAATTGTTGCCGGCGCCAGATTGTCCGAAGACGAAGTTGTCCGGGCGGGAAGATTTGTCCAAATGGTCCGGAACGCACGGAGTCCATGGTGCCTGGTTCCAGGTCCACGAGGACGGCTCTTGGCACGTATTTGCCGCCTGTGGCCTCATTGTAATACACGTTGATGCGTTCCAATTGGAGGTCAGAGTCGCCATGGTAGGTGCCCGTGGGATCGATCCCGTGCTCGTCTGATATCACCTCCCAAAACTGAAAGGAATAGAATTTGAGGATCCTCTAGTTAGAACCTTACAGAACTAAATTTTAAGGCGGCTAAATTTAGGATATCAGCGCAGCGACTATCGATTTTGTAAGAGTAAAAGGGGCCTTAAAATAACACGTCGTCCGCATTTGGCACTCTTTACGCTCATAAATCGCAATTGTGTTCTAATTCAATGGAAATGATCCTATTCTCATGAATGCACCACCGATCTTCCTGCAGGGATTCATCACCATCATTTCGATCTATATCCGCACTGCTGGGCACAGGACTCCTCTCAGAACTAGAGAACTTGGGCCGTAGTTCCCATGCGGACCTAGTGCGGATTAGAAACTTCACTCCCAACATTACATTTCCGCGGCAGCGTGTGCAGGAAATTTATACGTACTTAAAGAAAATATTGTTCTCACCTTAGCACCAATTTGGTTGCCGCACTGGCCAGCTTGAATATGCACAATTTCCCTCATATTATAACTTTAACTCCACTAATAATGATACTTATCGAAAATGGCTTCGGTCAGAGCCCAACTGAATTTCCCGAAATAGAATTCCTAACGAATTTCCGAACCACGACCAACTAGACTTACTCCAATCATCCAACATTTTAAATTTCATTTAGCTTTAGTTGAATCAATGTGCTAAAATAGTAGGTAGACATATTAGAGAAGTGAATGATTACTCGCACAGCTACAAAAAGAACTGATTAATCAAACAAAAGGAGAATGAATTAAATGATTGAGTAAATGTCAAAATCTTACACGACATGTTGTAGCTGTGTGTGTAATCATTCAATTCAACTCTCGTGAGACTACCTACACTTAACTTCAATAGTTTTTTCCGCTAGTAATCCTACACCACAGCAACGTCTACGCGACACATAATAACACGCAGATCCAGTCAATTCAGTATTTCAAAAAAAGCTCCATCTATCGATGATGAAAAAGACACTATCGATTGGCCGTTGTAAGATCCAGTCCTTCTCCGGTTCTATATAAACCATTAGGCATATTATATATCATTTCATTTCATTACGTCACACAGGTCCAGCACGTTTAAAATTAGCCGCATTTACATTTATTTGTCGTATTGTGTTGGGATGTTCTCTGTCTCTCTCTCTCACTCTCTCTAGCTTTTGATGCGACACAACACAAGCCGTCACACACAGCGCACTGCATCAGATAAATGTGAACGCAACCATATATAATGTATGAAACCGATACCGTTCTGATGCGTCACGACACAACACGACAAATAAATGTGAATTACTTTGAAAGTCACAAATCCGTTGCCAAACAAAACGAATGTAGTAATAACCAGCAAAAATTTACCCCAAACTACCCACATTATTTTTACTAATCCGTTATGTACATATTTGTTTGTCAGCCGGTAACAAAATGTTATTATGTATCAAGCCAAGCTTATATTTGAAGCTAATTATCCGAAACACGGCCGCGTAATGGCGTATCCATTAGTTAATTTGAGTTTCGAGTATTTTATTTAAATTATTGATGCTCCATAATGAGTAAGCGCACAAACATATTGTATATGTAATGGTTGTCTGATATGTTCGTCTGGCCGCAGCATTGCAAGGACTCCTAGCAATTTTGCCATGGAAAAAAAATGTTACCACCTCTGCCTATAAGTCATCATCATCATCATTTCAGCTGAAGGACGGACTGATGGATAGGCCCTCCCCATAAACCTTCAGTTGCTTCGGTTGGAAGCGATCTGTATTCATCGTGAACCAGCGGCTTTAACCGTTATCCCTTTATATCGTTGGTAGACGTCCTACGCTGCGCTTGACGATCCGCGGTTTTCATTCGAGGACTTTTCGGCTCCAGCAGTCACCTAAAGAGATGTTTTTTTTCTCTATTAGACACTATGGATATTTATCTTCAATAGGTAATGGCATTGACTTGAAACTTAGTGCGATTTTTTTTTTATTTGACTGGATGGCAAACGAGCAAGTGGGTCTCCTGATGGTAAGAGATCACTACCGCCCATAAACATCTGCAACACCAGAGGTATTGCAGATGCGTTGCCAACCTAGAGGCCTAAGATGGGATACCTCAAGTGCCAGTAATTTCATATGTAGTTTAGAATGACAATGCAAGTAAATTCAACGAAAAAGCTGTATTAAAAATTAAGCTTATTAACTTAAAGTTTCTTATTCTTCACGTTAATTTAATTTGTAGAACCACTCAAACAGTATCAAACATTAAAAATCAACTTGTATTATTTGCCTTTCGCTAACAAATGACTGTATCCGTAAAAAGTCGCGTCTTTCCAACAATTAACAGTACATTTGCCAAAACGATTTTCATTAAGGCCTCGTGTTTAAATTAGCACTTGTGGTAATGAACTTTTCACTCATGAAATGGTTATTCGATGGCTTCTACTTGAAAGCTTTGCGGGTTTATTTTTGTTTTTGCAGGATTTTAATGGCGAGGGGAAATTTGCATTGAATGATAATTTATTATTAACACGCTTTTATTAGGTCGACCTGTATGTAACTATGTAATGGAATCTAAAGTAACTAATTTAACCATCTAACGGCGTTAAATGAAAATGGCTTGTATGTAGTTCTGATGACAATACAATATTATGGCACTGTCGAACTGATCTGATGATGGAGCCGGAAGATATGAACTAAAACTTCATGATGGAAAATCGTATCATTGCTGTTTTGGATTTTTTAGAAAAGTCTTGTAATGAACTTTGGCCACGATTAGGTTTCAAGGTCTAATGATGAAGCCGGAAGATAGGCTCTGGCATTCCATTGTTCTAAGCTGACAGATAAAACACCATGCAATACAGACGCACTGGCAGAGATGAAGAGGATGCGGGCTCATTCGCCTACTTAAAATAACTGTATAAATAAATGTTAAAAATATTTCGTTATCAAAGACCAAAAAGTATAAAATAAATTAATCGTTTAAAAAACACTAGAAAAACACGCTTTTATAAATGCACGTAAAAACAAAAACAAAAATATGGATCGTTCAAGTTGTCTCTATTTCTGGGCTGAAGTGTAAACTATGTGCTTTTAATTATAATATTTGATTGTAAAAGTGGGGCACTGGAACAGGAAAAAACGTTCCTGTTTAACTTGTTGAAAAATCTTATTCCTGTTCCAGCGCCCCACGCTTTTACAATCAAATATTAAGTATAATTAAAAGCACATAGTTTACACTTCAGCCCAGAAATAGAGACAACTTGAAAGATCCATAGTTTATTTTTCTTTTACGTGCATTTATAAAAGCGTGTTTTTCTAGTGTTTTTTAAACTATTAATTCATTCCTCATGCTCATAAACTTTGTATGCCGTACAATTAAAATACCATTTAATTTTTTTGGAATAGACATAATAATAAAATTAGTTAATTTTTGTAACTTGCAGAACTAAAGTAGTTCCATTTGAGTGGCAGAGCCTGTATTTTAATTTTTTGCTCCTGTTACAGGGCCCACCCGGTATTTATGCTGGACGTAGGCGACATAAAATGGTTTTTTCTACTCCTATACTGTAATCTGTGATTTAGTTAATCACGAACAGAAATATAACAGCATACATAACAAAATTCTGGAAAGTCTATATTGTCTATTCCCCATAACAGCACTGTATCGTAATGTTGCTAAAACGATACTGCAACCGCTTACTTTTTTTTTCTTAATTCGTACGTTCGGACAGGCCACAGAGGACAGGCTAAGTTGCAGCCGGCTACGTATTTTAGGTATATGGTTTTTATACAGAATAAAAACTTTCCGAACATAATCCATAGCCTGCCAACATAAGTAACTCGTATTTTTAACCGTCACAGGCCAGTAAACGTTAATCAAAAACAAAATTTAACAGACAAAATTTGTCATTTTCATATTTCTCACTTGTTTACTGTGTTTACCTTCTCTTTTCGTTTGCCATACTTTTTACTAAAGTATGAAAACTTTAAAGTTTACTGTTTCTCTAATTTTGTTTTGTAAGTAATAAGTACCCAGTCAAAGTCAAAGTCAAAGTCAAAATATCTTTATTCAATTTAGGCTATAACAAGCACTTATGAATGTCAAAAAAAATCTACCACCGGTTCGGAAAAACCTCTGCTGAGAAGAATCCGGCAGAAACTCAACGAGGTATATATATATTTTTTTTTTAACAGATTTACAATATTATTAAATGATAGGTATACATCACAAGTATTTAACACAACTTTATTTTTAACACAGTAGGTTCGCTATTTGAAGGGATCGCTAATGCGGATCGGAATTATTTCCAAATATCCCTGTCCATGATATAATCATTAACTTTATAATACGCCTTTGATATTAATGTCTTCTTGACAATAGATCTGAATTTTGTATCCGTTTCATTTGTAATATTTTTTGGAATTTTATTATAAAAACGTATGCAATTTCCCAGAAAAGACTTTTTGGTTTTAGCCAGTCTGTAAGATGGAACTTTAAGCTTCCCTGTGTTTCTAGTTTGGCTTATCGACGTTAGTGGGAAAATCACATATGTTCTTCCTAACATACATGATTATTTCAAAAACATAAAGCGACGGCAGGGTTAGGATATCTGTTTCCTTAAAAAAGATCTTAAAGATTCACGCGTCTTTCAAATTATAAATTGCTCTAATTGCTCTCTTTTGTAAGATAAAAATTGACTCAATGTCTGCAGCAGATCCCCATAAAATAAGGCCGTACGAAATAATGCTATTAAAGTAAGCAAAATACACCAACCGTGCCGTCGCCACATCGGTTAGCTGCCGTATTTTCCAAACTGCAAAAGCAGCAGAGCTCAATCTACCCGCGATTGCTGTGACGTGAGGTCCCCACTGTAGTTTAGAATCGAGCGTTATTCCTAAAAATACTGTTGATGTTACAAATTCAATAGTTTGACCATTTAACTTTATATTAGAAACTGAATTCGAGCTAGATGAATTTATCAACGAGAATTTAATACATTTAGTTTTCTTAGGATTTAGTAACAAATTATTGGCAGCAAACCATGCGGATATCACGGACAGGGTTTCATTGGGCTCAATGAAGTCGGTATCTTTTCTACTAACCTTGAACAGTAAAGACGTGTCGTCAGCAAACATAACTATACCCGACTTTTGGCTTACCATATAAGTAAGGTCATTTACATAAATAAGATACAAGAGTCGAAGAAAAAGTATTGTATGCAACGTTGTATAAGTAAGTTAAAAAAAGCTCGTGGCGTCTTTTTCTTACGATGGAGCTCACATCGTAACTCACGCCACTCACCTTTTTTGAACCCTGTTATACAACTGTTGCATAAAATACTATTTTATGATCAAAAGTACATTTAAAATAAATTCTACTTCTAAGACCAAGGTCAAGCGCTAACAGCCATGCATAACAAAAAATTCTAATACAGTTTTATTTTTTTCAGGTTTTTTTTAAATATTTTTATGTTTTATGTTACTAAATGAATAAAATAAAATAAAAACTAGACAATTATAATTAAATGATATTGCAATGGATAACTCACGTCTTAAACCGAGTTTAGCTCGACATGTTTCGGGGTATTTCGTAGCCCTTCTTCTCATGAGCACGCGACTCGGCGGCTGCCGCAACACGCGTTATCCGTTACAATATCATTTAATATGAGCGAGTCTCACGGTAGATTCATTTTCAAACCAATTATAATTATTTTACACATACGTCAAAGTTTCCCGGACCGCATGATGCTAGAACCAAATGAGCAACCTTCACCGGACCTATTTTAATTATTTATGTGCATGTCGTCTACTATTGTAAGTAAACATTGTCTGGAAGAGATTGCGCTAAAGTGATAAGGCTTACCTAGTAATTTTCTTGTGTTCTATATTGTTTACTACGAGCAAAAACGTTCTCCAAAGCTTGCCAAAACACTTGGGATCTCGGGTTCCCAGTTTTTTTTTTAAATAACCCTAACTTTTTTGTATCGATTAATACTTTCTCAACTACCCTGTTTTAAAGCTGTAAAAACGGCTTGTCTGCCAGATGCCCGCTTAATTTTAATGCCATCATTAATTTTAAGAAGCTCCGAGTCGCTGCTGAGATATTTAAAAGCTCAATCAGGGTTGCCAGTTGCGATAAAATAAAGTTACAAGTGAAAATATTTTAAAATTGGCTCACACAAAGTTTACCTTTACTATATTAGTAGATCATATTATCTTTGTCTGATACGCCATTATAAGTATTTCGCTCCCTTTCTGTCTCATGACATAATTTATCTCGTCTCGTTGGCTATGCTTTAATATCGAATTTCCGCTCTCTTCCAATCCTTGGCCGCTGTCTTGCTTTAAGTAACTCAAATGGCCATCGGTTCTGCGTTTATTGTGAGTTTTCTAATTCGCTAAGTTATCTCATATCTGAAGTTTAATGGTATGAAATTAGCAATAGCAATCTAGTAATAATAAATCTAGTAGTAGATCGCTCTTAAGCGATAAGGCCGCCTATACCTTGTAATTTTCTCTGTGTGTATCTGTTTTCTGTATCGCTTACTATTTCTGGTGAACAATAAAGAGCCATTGTATTGTATTGTTGTATTGTATTGTACTTAATATTAATGAGGAGAATAGGTACGTAGAAGAGCGAGGGTCTCCGACATAGCCAAGCGTAGCTTATTGAAGTGGCCATGGGCAGGCCATTATTGCAGGCGGTAGGACCTTGTGCAAGGTCCGCCTGGATTGCTACCACCATCTTGCTCGCTAATCCTGCCGTGAAGCAGCAGTGCTTGCACTGTTGTGTTTCGGCATGGAGAGTAAGACAGCCGGTGAAATTACTGGCACTTGAGTTATCCCATCTTAGGCTTCTAGGTTTGCAACGCATCTGCAATATCCCTAGTGTTGCAGATGTTTATGGGCGGTGATGATCTATTACCATCAGGAGACCCACTTGCTCGTTCGCCATCCAGTCGAATAAAAAAAATAAAAAAAATAAAACTCGGGGAATTGATGGTCGTTTTAGCCGAAGGCGAAGAGTTCTCGAATGAAGACCACGGATTAGCAAGCGCAGCGTAGGACGTCCACCAATGAGATGAACGGGTTATCTGGTTAAAGCCGCGTGTTCACGGTGGATGCAGGCCGCCCCAACCAAAGCAACTGGAGTTCTATGAGGACGTCCTACGGCTGATATGATGATGATGATGAATAAATTAAGTCACATTATATTTGTAATGTGCCATTTAATACAGTTGTTGAATTGGCAGCCCTAATCGCGCTACAGTATCTGTAAAATTTACATACTCTGTAGCTGTTACATCATGCCGTCAACATTGTTTAATTACGAATCACAAGACGCGTGTTATTTACTTCAGATAGTTTTCTCAAGTTTATGTAAAATTATGTAAGTTATTTCTGTGTTCAGTTAACCAGCTCGCCACGGCTTAGCGCGGGTGCCATTTTGAATACAAAAAAAGAATAAAACCAGCCAAGTGCGAGTCTGACTCGTGCACCGAGGGTTCCGTACAAACCTGTAGGTAGAAACTTTAAAATTATTAAAAATAATTATATTACATGATGTAACTACAAATTTACGGTTTTCGCAATTTTCCCTTTATCTGTGCTATACGACGTTGCTTCGTACCAAATTTCAAGATTCTGAGTTCACCGGAAGTACCCTATAGGTTTTGATTCCCTTGAGAGTTTTGAAAATTTGCGGAAATTTGCAGCATAAACGGCTTAGAAGCTTAGAAGTTTGATTTTTTCACAGCTCCAAGGGACAGTAGACCTGAGTATTCGATATAAATTTCAGCTTGATACCTCCACGCGTTCCTGAGAAAAAGGGTCTTGACAGACGGACGGACGGACAACAAAGTGATCCTATAAGGGTTCCGTTTTTTCCTTTCAAGGTACGGAACCCTAAAAAAGAGAGAAAAAGAAGCTCTACCTATAATAAAAGGCACTTCATATTTTTCACTTCCCTTTCCCAAAAACCACACCCGCGCGAAGCCGGGACGCGTCGATAATTATACGTATAGTGCTTTAATGAAGTGCAAAAAATAACTTCGAGTCGGACAGTCGTAAATATACAGGCGAAAGTTTTCTATGCCCTGTTAGTTTAGTTTACAGTTGGCAAAGTGATATTTCGTAGAGAATTAGTGCCAAGTGTAGGGAGGCTTTGAATAGTGTATGAGTGTCCGTAGACCCGGAGACGCCTTTTGAGCACACCGCTCCTTTACGCGGAATGTATAGAGATGATAATACCGCCTAAGGTATCAGGTAGGTAAGGTGGTAGGTAGGCCACCTACGGTATTCTGAGCAAGGTGGCTAAGCCGTTTTTAACCACCATTTTTAACCACCAACGCAAAAAGAGGGGTGTAATAAGTTCGACGCCAACGTCTGTCTGTTTGTGTGTCTGTGGCATAGTAGCTCTGAAACAGTTGGTTTTTTCCGGTGGTTCTTCGCTATGTTTAATAAAAATCGGTCCAGCTATTTTCGAGATATTGATATTTGAAGTGACTATTTCGGGAGTTTCCCAGCTTTCTAAATAGGTCAGGTTATTGACCCCGCGGCAATATGAAACCAGTAGTTTGATTAAGTATAAACTAGCTGTAGAAGTGATTATTTGCAGACCATGATTGTTGTTAATTGTGTTATGCCGTGAGACCTTACTTCTTGAATTTTTTTATCATTCTACGTCAACATGCTTTGTCCTGTAGGTTTGCGTTCTCACCATTTTCATAAAAGGTTGTGTCTTTTGATTGTAGGAACTTAAAATCTTATTTTTTTGACAGAAAATACTATTACTACACTTACTTACTTATTATACTTTTGTGATAGGGTCACTAATAAAAGTGACCAAGTGCGGGTAGTTCGTGATACGAGTGCCGGTACTATTAGTGATCAAGTGCGGGTAGTTCGTAGAACTCGCGCTGCTAGGCAGACTTGACACCCCACACTTCAGTCTACTCGTGACCACGGCAACTGTAACGTTGCCGAAACGTCGAGGTAAATATTACTCGTGTAAAAATAGCGCGATAAGTCCCGTTATGGTATTTTAACTATGAGTGAGAATCACGAAAGTTTCAAACGTTATAGAAAAGGCAGAGTTTGCGGTTTTTAGATAAGGTCCTCACTGAAAATCAGCGCCACGGCTTGCCGTGGCATTATGCTGAGTGGGGACCTATTTAGCGTCATGTACCTATGTCTTTATTTGTTCTATGTTTGTTCCTATGTTTGTTTTTTATGGCGTTAAATAAATGTATTTTCTTTCTTTAAAATTTTTGGGATTTTACATGGATTAGGCGATGATTTTGGGAAAAACATAGTTTATGTGTTATTCCTGAAGTTCAGCTAAGTATCCGAATTTCAGCCAATCAGCCGCTTTAGCGTGAAGTAGTAACAAACACACGCACGCACTCACAAACGTACACATTTACAATAGTAGTAGGGTATGGTAATAACCTCTCCATATACTTCGTTGAGTCGCAATTTCAACGGACTGAAAGTCAGCCAGCCTCGCAAAGCCGGTCACCTGATGTGTAAATGATGTGCTAACGCTTCTGTCTCTGTCCCACACGTGGGTACTACATGCAGCCATCCCTCTCTAACAGAGCTTGACCTTTTCGCCAAGCTCCCGTTTTATAATGGATTAAGCTACAGAGAGAATCCTTTAGTTCCATCTGTACTTAAAAACGAAATATTCATAAATGGGGGTAGATTAAAAAACTTGCTGGTTTTAAAGGGCAGTGACATTGAGTTCGTTGAATATTTGCTGTATTTGACTATACCTGGACAAGTTTGTAAGTGATGCTCAGTAGAACCCTATCGCAGTCAGCATTTGCCGTGCTAATGAAATAGTAAATTGTGCAACATGAAGATAAATCGAGCCATTCTACCAGAGACGTTATTATAGCCACCCGAGCCGTTACAGCGAGAGTGGATAGACACGTCGAGGGGAAAATGGGCTTACTTCTCGAGTTTTACTCTTTGCCATTGCAAGGAAATTAAAAAGCTCTTCTCTTTTTATTTCGTCTGTGGTTTTGCCCTATCAGATATTATTGCCTGACCGTACTTGTACAAATAAATCCTATCCTAGGTCCTATAAATCTAATAACCTTAATGGAGGTCGGGTACCTACTGCGCTCCTCAGCTAGATAGTTCTGTTATATTTGATTTTAGATGTACTCTTAAATACGTTACATAAAAAAAAGAATGTTCATTGTAGGTATTAGAATGCATTATTGACTTCATAACATTGTGAGGTTAAAGGTTATTTTGTTCAATAAAGTTCTATTAAAACTTTCATAACTTGCATTCATATAAACTACATACCCTTACCAGTAGCAAGTTTCAAGTTGAACGTTCCGTTCTGTAGAGATGATCCTGGCCGGATTAACTAACATAGTATTATAAGTCAACCTTGTCACTAACAAATTATGGATTTAATTGTCTGAAATAAATGATTTTTATTTATTTTATTTTATCAGAATTTAGTATTACATTACTGCACAGTCACTAGACTTACGTAAGTAGGTATGCCAAATTTTAAAAGGGCTACCTTCATAGAAAATTTCAAGTTTCTACGACAACCGAAAGTAACTTATTGGTTTTTGGTATATTGATTACGTAATAAATTGATACGGTCCAGACAAAAAATCGAACTTCAATGGTAACGTAATCACGTGATTAGGTACGTTGACTTAGGAGTTCGATTTTTGTCTGCTCCAAGGGTAAAGAGACTTGAGTATTTCATATTCAGAATCTTGACAGAGGATAGACGCATTAATATCTGCCACAGCCGAGCGTGCAAAAATATCTGACACGTCCTTCCGGCCCTAGAAATAGAGTCGTATCAGATATTTATGCACGCTTATTGTGTCAGATATTGGTGCTGGTGACTGTACCTATATGTTTCGTTTCAATAATGTAATAATAACGAATCACGCGAGCGATTACGCGTGTAATAAACAGTAAGTATGTACATAACTATATGCTTAAGTAGGCGTCAGTTAACTGTAAAGATGACTGTTAAAGCAAGACTTGACCTATTTCTTATCCAGATTACAATCAAAATCAAACTTACACCGGTCAAATACCCCTTTATAGTACTTGTATCAACCCATGGTGTCAGAAAGCACACGCCAGTTCCACATTAAAGTCTTATCATAGATCGAGGCCCAAAACAATCATTATGATAATCAATCAAAACCTGCAACGGTAATTTTTTGATTTATTAACGACACTATCTGATCCTGCTAGGGGTGAAAAGGTTATTTTTAGACATGCTGTAATTCTACAAGGGTCCCGAAATGTGTATCGATTTTTTTCCAGTTTATTAAACTGGAATAAAAGTGTATGAGATGTAAGGGCCAGTAAATGGACTTTATTCAAACTGCAACGTAACTGCCGACAGCCCACACGTTCTTAATTGCAGTTTCACTGCAGTCTGCAGAACTGCACGCCAGCTGCGATTGAAGTGTATGGGTGTATAAACTTTGTTGCCCGTCTGTATTGGTGACTGTACCATCAGCCAAATATGTGGTCTACCACCCTAAAGTTGATAGCAGTTTGCATGTCATAAAACAATAATGCCAATAGACGTGTATGTCAACTTGAAAGTTCGACTTTAGCGATATATTCATTTGATAGGGACTTGTTTAAAAATTTGCAATTCCTGCGAATGCAATGCTGTTTGATTAATGGAACGGGCGCTCAATCAAAGAAATTTGCTGTACACAGTGACACCTTAACTGGAATATTTCTTGAAACCCTGGCAACTCTACGTATTTAAGTAACTATGTATATCCAAAGACTATAAAAACAGATGAAAAAGAAAAAATCTGTAGTATCAAAATTGACACTTTATTCTTTATTCTATCTTTTTACATCAAAGATGTGACACTTCTGTCATAAATTGGCTTCAAAAACTCAATTTACATCATTTTTAACTAAGAACTAAAACCTGAACTAGGATTCCCTGTGTTACAGGCAAAAAATATTTAATCTTCATCGTTTGATGCAAAACCTAACATTGAAATTTAGTGCTTTTCGAAGGCTTTTTGGTACAGTGTTGATCATGACTGGCAAGGGCGCAAATACTCATGTCACATAACGCATTAAATTTAACTTTTAAACTTCAAATTTCCGTTTCCGTTATTTATAATGTTAATTAACGCTTTTAATTATTTTATAACTGGTGGCAGCTTCATTGGTTAATGCGAATAGTAGGTAACTACATAATTATGTTTAAGTTTAAGAAAAATGTACCGTTTTTGCCCAAATAAACATTAAAACATTAAGCTTACGTTAGTAGAATTTATATCCTATCTTTTTTTTTCAGATAAACTGTTACTGTTAGTGGCGTGGATGGCTTTAACAGCTTATTGGGGAGAGGGCGAGCTACCAGACGTTCCGCTCAGCAAGGCTCTGTACCACTACCATGAGTTTACAGTAAGTTTCTGATGGCTTTTACAACTTACTGGAAAGAGGTTAACAGACGAAATGAGCGCCCAGCAAGGCTTTGATGGCTTTTACAGCTTATAGTAGAGAGGTCGACCCGAGGAATGTATGAGCCTATCTCATGTATGTCAAGGAGTATATTATTATGTATCTCATGAGTGGCACAAGGTGCGAGTGCATGTGGACGGTATCGGTCTCTAGTCCCTATCTGTCGAGCGGCAAAATGCGCGAATGCATGTGGATGGAATATATGAGTCTCTCGTGAGCGGTAAAATGCGTTAGTGTATGTGAATAGAATGTATGGGTTTCTAATAGGAATTAGTAGCATCAAACGATTGCGCGACTCGAAACGCGCAAACTCGCGTCATGTAGACAAGCTCTACATCTGTTCCAATCTAACGGTCCTTCAGTGAGCACAAAGTAAGAAATTATAACGCTTGTGTATCAACACCAAGTTTCAGGGACACTCAGCTCACGGCCAATCAACGTCGAGTGTCTGCAATTAAATAATGTACATTTGTACGGGATCGATAGTAATCGACCATTCTGAGCGTTTAATTTGAGTTTATTGTAACTTAAGGACGTTTATATCTGAGTCGATAATGCTAGGTATTAGGGTATTGACTATTTAAAGAAATAAATTATAGTAAACAAAGCAAACAACATAAACATAATAATAAATAATAATTGTATTCTGAACACTGGCTTCTGAACCAGAGATCGTGGGATCCAAACCGGGTGAACGTCTGGGTTTTTAGAAAAAAATATTCAGAACAATCGCTAAGCGGAAATATTGTAACCAAAGCATTAACAGCTATTCGGCCGGTAGCCTTTTAACTTAAAACATAATATGTCGAGAATGAACTCGTACAGAGTTTGAAACGTCTTAGGCCGCTTGTCGATAGAGAAACGGTGATTCATGGCCAAGTAGAGTGCAGGAGAGTGCATGGCAGCAAAATAATAGAGTTCAAATCAGCGTTTGTACGTACCCGTTTCAATGCTTTCAATGTGTGGTTGAAAATTAACTTGCATGATTTTGTTAACCCTTATGACTTTAAATAAATAAATAATAATAAAATAAATAAATATCATGGGACACTTGACACCAATTGACCTAGTCCCAAACTAAGCAAAGCTTGTACTATGGATACTAGGCAACGGATAAACATACTTATATAGATAAATACATACTTAAATACATATTAAACATCCAAGACCCGAGAACAAACATTCGTGTTATTCACACAAATATCTGCCCCGGCCGGGATTCGAACCCAGGACCTCAAGCTTCGTAGTCAGGTTCTCTAACCACTTAGCCATCCGGTCGACAAATAAAGTAATAATTGTAAATAGGACCTTGCATCCAGCGATAATGTAAAGGCTCGATATTATATTACTGCGTAAAATAATCTCGATATGAAATAAATCATCGGGCCGTTAATTAAAACTGAGAGTAAACAATGCCGGCGCCTACACGTATTTTGGCAGGAAAATGGCCTTTTGTTCTATGAAACACTAGAATTTGAAGCGCTTTATTTGAAAATTCAGACTATAATAGGTCCCACGGGTGGGCAGAAGCCTCCTCTCAGAATGAGGACTTCTGGTGTAGTTCTTACGTGAGCCCAATGTAGACATGGCAGTTTCAAACACCCATCGAATTGCTTCAAATTTGCTTACAAACAAGATTTGACCTACCGAAAAACTCAGAGGTGCGAGTCCAATTTCGTACTCACGTTCTCTAGTCACAAGATCACTGGTACGAATTAAGTATCGCTAACAATAAAGTAGTAATGAGGGTTTTTGTTAGGCGATATAGCGCTAGATGGCGTTAGTATCGTAAAGTTCGTTTGACGTTTAAATCTAGCTTGCGATTGGCTCATCCGTACTAATATTATAAAATGTGAAAGTGTGTGTTTATATGTTGTCCGTCTTTCAGGTAGAAACGGAGCGACGGATTGACGTGATTTTTGTCATAGAGATAGTTTATGGGCCAGAGACTGACATAGGCTACTTTTTATCCCCGAAATATGCACAGTTCCCGAGGGGACAGCGCGCGATAACCGAATCCCACGCAGCCGAAGTCGCGGCCAAAAGCTAATTTGATTATATCCTACTAATATTATAAATGCGAAAGTTTGTGAGTGAGTGAGTATGTTTGTTACTCTTTCACGCTGAAACGGCTGGAAGGATTTGGATGAAATTTGGTATGTAGATAGCTGAACATCTGGAATAAAACATAGGCTACTTTTTATCCCGATATTCCCACGGGATAGGGATAAAATCTCGAAATATCAACCGCTGGGCTTAGAGTCATGAAATTTGATAAGTAGGTAGCTGGACGTTTGAAATAACACATAGGCTACTTTTTATCCCACGGGATAGGGATAAAATCTTGAACTAATAACCGCTGGGCTTAGAGCTCTGAAATTTGGTATGTAGGTAGTTGGATGTCTGGAATAAAACATAGGCGACTTTTTTGACCCGATATTCCCACGGGATACCTAGGGATAAAAATCTTGAAATGACAACCGCTGGGCTTAGAGCCATGAAATTTAGTATGTAGGTAACTGGACCTCTGGAATAACACATAGGCTATTTTTTACTCCGATATTCCCACGGGATAGGGATAAAATCTCGAAATAACAACCGCTGGGTTTAAAATCATGAAATTTGGTATGTAGGTAGTTGGACGTCTGGATAAAAACATAGGCGACTTTTTTGACCTGATATTCCCACGGGATACCTAAGGAAAAAATCTTGAAATAACAACCTCTGGGCTAAGAGCCATGAAATTAAGTATGTAGGTAGCTGGACCTCTAGAATAACACATAGGCTACTTTTTATCCCGATATTCTCACGGGATAGGGATAAAATCTCGAAGTAATAGCCGCTCGGCTTAGAATCATGAAATTTGGTATGTAGGTAGCTGGACGTCTGGAATAACATAATATAGGCGATTTCTTGACCCGATATTCCCACGGGATACCTAGGGATAAAATCTCGAAATAACAACCACTGGGCTTAGAGCCATGACATGTGGTATGTAGGTAGCTGGACCTCTGGAATAACACATGGGCTATTTTTGACCTCAATATTCCCAGGATAGGGATAAAATCTTGAAATAATAACCGCTGAGCTTAGAGTCAAATTTGGTATGTAGTTAGCTGGATGTCTAAAACACACAGACAACTTTTTGACCCGATATTCATACGGGATACCTAGGTATAAAATGTCGAAATAACAACCGCTGGGCTTAGAGGCATGAAAGTTTGGTAATGTAGGTAGCCGACGTCTGAATAACACTACGCTATTTTTTCATGATATTTCACATTGCGTACATTTTTCTTATGAGCTTAAAGGCTCTGCTATCACTACATCCCTCTGCTAACATCCCCTCGCAGTTAATGTTTTCAAATGATTTCCTTTAAAAAAAAAAATTTTACCTATTTTTATTCATCATCATCATCATCAACAATCACCATCAGCCAAATCATCATTCGTGCACCAGTCTCTTCACCATCTTTTCCAGGAAAGCGCTGTAAGTTCTCAGATTCTACTTAAAAGTGCCGCTCCGCGGCCATTTCTTCGTCTCCGCTGGATTTCTTCATCCGCTTTTAGTTTCAATATTCGACGCCTATCTTTTTCAAAAATCATCACTCCGCATTAACTTGAATTTGTAGCACGCCTTTAACATACAATTTAATCAAACTTTCCGAATCATGGCGCCGGCCTTTTCCGCAGATTTTAAATTCGTCGAAAAAAAGTTCAATTGCAAATAGATAAATTGTTTCGCATCCGCAATGCCCTGCTAAACTCTAATTTTATATAATTTTGTAAAGGCTAGCTCCTAATAACTTGTCTACAATAAAAATTATATAATTGGGTATCCTGCAAATGAGCAAAATTTTGAGTCATTTTTATGTCTTTGAATATCTATTCTAACTTCTCCGAATTTATGTATAATCTCCCAGCCTAATCCGTCCCACTGCTGGGTACAGCCTATTTCAGACAACTTACTTGGCTCTACTTTAACGCTAACCCTGCTGCCATGTTGAAAAAATATGAAGACGAAATTATAATTAAAACAATAAATATCACGGACAATTCACACCAATTGACCTAGACCCAAACTAGAAATATTCAAACCATAGTTAAAGTGTAAGCAACCAATAAAATACAAAGGTTTACAATCAATAGATACATACTTAAATACATATTAAACACCCAAGACCCGAGAATAAACATTAGTATTTTTCATACAAATATCTGCCCCGACACGGGAATCGAACCCGGGACCACCCGGGACTTCAAGCTTCGTAGTCAGGTTCTCTAACCACTAGGCCATCTGGTCGTCAAAATATAAATCTGCGATAATAAACTTTATGGTGTTGTAACACACCAAACAAATTTGACAATTCACGAAAACATGTTTTGAACAATTCCACCATAACAATGTTTCATCTAACCTCAGAACTCCGTCATTTTTACCAGTCTGAAGTCGGTGCCTCAGCACGAGCCAGCAGGAGTGATTGAAGCCCAATATGCTCGTATAAGGTGAAGTAGACGATTATAGGTCCGCTCCTGCTGGCTCGTGCTGAGGCACCGACTTCAGACTGGTAGAAAATTATTTTCATGGTTTTTTTGTAGTCGGTTCTATTTTTTGTTATAAATTTTTGTACATAACAATGAAGCTGTCGACTTAAAGTAGGTATCTAATGCGTTTCAATATTTTGTCCGATCGGACGTCAGTTACCATGGCCCTGTGGTTTAGTGATTAAAACTAATAAGTCATATTCATAATGTTTTTCTAGGTTCAAATCCTCCTGTTAGATTTTTTTGCATTTTTATTTTATATTGTTATAGACCATGTTGTTATGTTACAATAGCTACTTATAAAATAAAAAAAATCCACATGATTTAAACCTTTTAGATACGGCTAGGCTTTTTTTATGACAGTAAATAAGACATGTAAGGAATTTATTTCCTCGAAAGGATTTCCCATTTAAACTTTTTGAAACACGCAAAAACCACTGATGTCGTCTTAGAATGTCGTAGAATCTCAGAAATATGTAAACATAATCCACCAAAAACATAAATGTGAACGCATGCAACTTCAAGTTCTTTAACGGCTTCGTTAGTAAAAGACATGAAACCTAACTCACCGTTGACCATGTCAGTGGTTGGCTGATTACTTACATCAAGATGTGGAGTTCGATATTACGCAAATACGTTCATATACCTACCGCTGATAACAGTTTTCTTTATGGAATTTTGATTGTTTACATATTTTAGATTATCATGTTGGATATAAATATCATCATCATGTCAGCCAAATGACGTCCACTGCTGGACATGGTTATTAGTGTATTCATATTTTTGGACTTTATGGTGTTTCTAAGTTTATGGTTTAATAAATGAGGACATATTATTGCAACTGTTGTACATACTTATCTCTCAAACTATGTTTATTTATGTACATTCTTATGTTGCCGAATTTATGACTATAATTTTAGATGACTACGCTTTTTGTCACTCTGTTGTGTATACATATCTTTGACCTTGACTGTACAACAATTAAAACAATACAAGATAAAATACAACGCAGATTAAAAAAAAAACAAACTGACTTAGAATAAGATTTGATTGATTTAATTGTGATAAAAGGCAGGAGTGACTCACCAGGCGGCCAGCGCCGATCATCAGCGGTAACAAGGTCTACTCCATCAAACAGGTTCTTCGCGAACTCCTCGATGCTGTCAGACTCGGGCAGCCGGCCCGACAGTCCTGAAAGGACGATGTCTTTTGCGCCCGCATCCCCATTTTCTGCTGGCATCCTTAGAAGAGATACGGGACTTTATACATCCTTTTGCTATATTTAAGGCATATTGTTAAGCATAAGCTTGAAAGGATTTTAAACTTGTATATTTTTAGTTTAATTTCTAGTCACAGGCCCGCGACGTCGAAGTTCCCAGGACGATCCCATAGGGCTTATGTGAATGTAAGCGATGCATGCCCTCGGGGCCACTCTGCTTTCAGAGCATGATATGAGTGCGAGTGAGCTAAATTTGGGGCGGCAGGCGTGAGCTTGCCTTCGGAATCCAAAAGCTTAATAGTTACTTGACCTAAATTGTATATTTCAGAATCAGTTTTTGTTTAATTTATGACGGTGGAAGCATTCTACACTTCCACTGAACCTAGATATAGTTACATGTTTAGTTTTAGTTTTGTAACTAGGGGGCCTGTATTATTATTGTTCTTTTCATGTATTTTTTTCTTTAATTTTATACTGTAGTTTTTAAGTATTTTATTTGTAATTATTTTATTTTTAAAAAACGACTTTCTGCTAAGTCTCTTGCGGCGCATTCTTCTTGGAAGTGATGGTCTTTCCGAAAGCTCTGGTAGTTTAAAAAAGACGTGTTAAAGTGCCCATTGCAAACTATTTACTGAAATGATTTGAATTTGAAAATTTGAAAAGAGTTCATAGTGCTATGTGTATATGTCGGCGGCCGATCGTAAAATTCGCCAGATCACGAAATTCCTAGGCATATCATGGAATGACGCCATTTCAATTATTACGAAGCTTGGGGTCCCGGGTCTTTTCGCTTTTTAGGTGTGAGGGTAGGTGTTCATAGTATTTGGGGCCGATAAAGCGCGGATTTTTTCCCGCTAATGCCATTCTATGAGGGACTGCCCGTAAGCAACCCGTGCTGCGAGTGGTCTTACCAGCTACGCCCATCCGGCTGAAGTTAGATATGTTTGTGCGCGTATACATAATAACTTAACGAAGATAGGGTCATGATACCAAGTTCTGTGAATATTTTTTTGCACCCGCACTGCCCGCTTCTGCAGAACCATTACGCGCTCACAGTCCATGGACTTTCCCCATAGTATGTATGGTGCCTTACGAAAGAACCGAGTGGAAATACGCAAAGTATGCTTGCTTTAGTGCACCATCTGCCAGAATAAGCTTTAATTTGCGCAAAGCATAGGCTGCACTGCTTAACCTGCCACATAGGGAGTCAACGTGATTCTTCCAATTCAAATTTGGATCTAGTGTGAAGCCCAGAAACCTGCACTGCTGGCATAGCGGTATGGGGCCTCCAATCGACGGCGGTGACACGATACCCCTACCCGAGAACAGCATGATATTCGACTTGGTGAGGTTCATGATGAGCCCGTTCGCTGAGAACCACTGCTGCAGCTGCCCACACACTTTATTTATCTTGTCGTTTAGCTGCTCATAAGTGGTGGCGCTCACTACAACAGTAGTATCATCAGCGAAGAGCACAGTGAGACCGTCAGTGATAACACTAGGCAGGTCATTTATAAAAGCTAAAAAAAGTGTATTTCCGGGTGAGGATCCCTGTGGAATACCTATAGTGACGTCACCCGGCTTAGACCTGATTTTTTCTCCGTTCGACATCACTACCTCAACTGTCTGCTTGCGACTTTTCAAAAATGACTCTAACAATTCGTACACTTTATGCCTGATACCATACATTTTGAGTTTTGTCAGTAAACGGTCGTTATTGATGACGTCAAAAGCCTAAGATAGGTCACAGAATATTCCAGCCACCTTAAACTTACTGTCTAGACTCATGATGATCGAGTCAAAGATCTGGTGTGCAGCTTGAGTTGTCGATATATTGCGCCTGTAGGCGAACTGTCTGTCACTCAGTAAGTCATTAGTCTCTAAGTGGTTCATAATGTGTGATGAAATGATAATGTGTGATGATGAAATAATGATGATTACCGCGCCTGATAGAAAACTTGCAGCAATCAGTCTATAACGCGCAACATAAACCGACAGGGCAATTACACGAAGCGACTGGCGTAGGCGTCCGCAACTTTGACAGGCAGGCGACGGATGACGTCACTCACAAGAGCGATCTTATGTTTCGCCGCGCGGCTCGATAGCCTCTTAGCCCAGCGGTTCAGATGACACGTTCGGTCGGCGCGCACCACAGCCGCACCGAGTTCAAATCACGATCACGAGAACACCAAACTGTTTCTATTAATTATTAGCAATTGATTGATGATTGATGAAATACGACTATCTCACCAGGACACACCCACAAGGCGGAGCCCAGGACATTAAAGTTCTTCCACAGGAGCAAGCAAAAATAGAAAAAAAAGCACTTTTTAGCCAATCACGATTTAAATAATTAATTAAATTTCTGATTTGAACATCACACACGTACGACAGACGTAGGTACTATACGCACTCCACAGAGTCTCTCCCCACTATAACTACCTGTTAACGCAGCTTTAACGCTGTGCAACTTTTTTGTCTTCACCCAGATAATAATATGTAAGAGGGCTTGGGCCTTTCTTTTTATTAATAATTTATTGAATCAGATTTTATTTTGCGCTCGTCCATATTATGTGCAGCATGTAGTATGGTGAGCAGTTGTGTTGCTCTGACGATGTGCTCTGGTTGAGTTTGAAACGCGTCAGGTTAGTGTGGTGTGGTGGTGGTGATAAATGGGTTTGTGTGATTTGTGTGTGTTCTTACGGTATGTGCGGGTCAAATCTTGCAAGTTGAATTTGACCACAGGCGTCCTCTCAGAACAAGAGGGCTTGGGCCAGTGTTCCCATGCGGGCCCAGTGCTGATTGGGAACTTCACACGCACCATTGAATTACTTCGCAGGTTTGCGCAGGTTTCCTCACGATGTTTTCAGCGACATATTCATTTAATAGGAAATTATCGAAAATACAAACTGAAACATTGATACAAACCAAAAAAAGAGACCAGCGCTGGGAATTGAACCCAGGTCCTCAACATTCCATGCTGCGTGCTATAATAATAATAATAATAATAATAATAATTTATTTTATTTAAAAAGATAACATAGATCTCATTTTTGTTAGTAGCAATCTTAAAAATAATGTTAGTATTTAAAAACTAAAAACTAAGTTGGATTTTACCCTTAAAATAATTTCGTTTAAAACAGGACAACAAACATGATCAGCTATCATCTTTAAGATGCTGTTTGGGCTGCTCCTTACTCTACTCAGCAGTGACGCTGCTTTTTTGCGCAAAATTGCTGCAAACCCGTCTGTGCGTGACTCAGCGAACATGGTTGATGCGCTGCACCATCTAGGCAGACCAATCAGCATCCTAAAGGCGTTATTGTACTGAATCCTAATAGCATTGTACGACTTTTGGGTATATCGGACCCACAGGCTGCTGGTGTAAAAGGAAGAACAGTACGCCTTAAACAGTGTAATCTTGACTGCGTTTGAACACCTAGCGAACCTGCGGGCCAGCATATTTGCCCTCACACACAATGCTCTTCGCTCTCTTTCCATATCAGCATCGTCCTTCAGATCGTCAGTAACAATGTGCCCGAGATACTTGAAGCGAGTGACTCTCGTCAGGGCGATGCCGTTCAGTTGGACAGGCGGTACAGCTGTGGGACACTTGTTCCCAGCCTTAAAAATCATAAATTCACTCTTTTTCCCGTTATAAAGCAAACCGTGTGAAGAGGCGTAGGATTCACACACAGCTACAAGTTTACGGAGCGCGGCAATGGAGGGAGCCAGCAGCACCATGTCGTCCGCGTAACTAATGTTGTTTAGGCATACGCCATCAACATGGCAGCCGACATGTGTGCCGCCGAGCTGCTCAAGGAGTGCGTCCACATACAGACAAAATAGCAGAGGCGAGCTCAGACCACCTTGACGCACCCCACACTCCATCCCGTACGGTTCCGTGGCCTCCCCCGCCCACCTCACACGGTTCTCCTGGTTTAAATACCAGTACCTGAGAAGATGGATTAACTCTGGCGGTAGCCCAGATCCCTGCAATTTCGTCCACAAAACATCATACGATACGAGGTCAAAGGCTTTCGTCAAGTCCAAAAAACAGGCATAAATAGGTGTTTTTCTGTCTGTGTAGTATTTGACAGTGTGCTTTAGGCCGAGAATGGCGGCCTCTGTTGACAACCCAGGTCGAAAGCCAAACTGAGCGTCATGTAGTTTAATGCGTGCATTGAGGTAGGAGTTAAGCACACTGTCAAACACCTTCGCTACAATAGTTGCTAATGATATAGGCCTGTAATTTGTCCCATCCGAAGCGTCACCTGTTCGATTTTTAATAATAGGAACTACGAGGGTCTCCATCAACTCAGGTGGCAAATAAGAGTGACTTAGGCACAAGTTGAAAATTAAAGCCAGTACACGAGGAAGGTGGATGCCAGCATGCCGGAGATGCTCAACGCTCAAGCCATCATGTCCAGGTGACCTGCCCCCCCTCATTCTCTTGATTGCTACTCGAATATCTTTAGCACAGACACAAACTGATACGTCTCCCGTCAGTGTACCAGCTTCGATACCCCGACACGTCGGACCCAATGGCGAGTTAATTTTAAACTTATCTCTAAATAAGTTGGCAATTTCTTTGGGATTTGAAACTCCATTTACACTCACAGGCACGCCATTCCTGGGGTTCAGTTTATTTGTAGCCTTCCAGAAGGCCTTAAAGTCTCCACCAGAGTGATGGGATGCCAGCAAGTCCATCTTAATTTGATCTTGATGGTTCTGACACCACCTCAACCTCCCCTTGAAAACCCTACGAGCCTTCATCATGTCATCATAAACCCATCCTGATCCCGGTTTCCCATGCCATTCCCAAATTCCAAACGCAAGTTTAGCGTGTCTGTGAGCCTCACTAACATGCTTGTTCCACCCTGCCAAGCCGTTTTTGCGTTTACTAATACTCATTTTATGAGTTACAGTAGCAGCATGGCATAGAACCCCGATTACATCCGTATACAGTTTGTCAATCAGGCGCTTATGGCATAAACTATCGCAATAACTACCGCAGCAATCCTGAAACTCAGTTGGCAAATCTATATCCTTTAACTTTAAATCACAAATTTTGGAAAATTCCGTTATTTGATGAGCACTTCTTTGCCCCCATTTAACTTTATTATTATACTCTAAGCACGTTACACTTGTCTTTTTATTTACTACGTTTAAATTACACTTTACTATAAGAAATAAACACTTTACTATAAAATGTAGAAAACCGAACGGACTGCTATCTAACAGATAATTGCCTCTTTTCCTTGTATTTACGTTTCCGTCATCGATATTTAATAGTGATGCATACTTTAACTTGTGAACCTCTGAACGTAAGTCGTTAATCTGGTCCATCGTCGCGTAAGATTCCCTCACATTCGCTACGGCAGACTTCAAAGAAACGATGTCCTTTAATAAAGACGTGACATCTACGTGGTCAAAGGTTACGGGGGGTAATTTTTGCAACTCCTTTGCTACAAATATCGGCGTACCATCCGGGTCTGTCTCCTTGAACGTGCAAATAATGTCTGCAACATCCCTCTGCTCTTTATCCTTACGGCGCGAGACATTTCGCTTCGATGTCGAGATCGACTTGTACAGTAGCACTTTCGCAGCATCAATATCAGTAGTCGAAAATGCACTCACACACACTCGAATCAACCCCTCTTCGTCCATCACGTCCAATTTATTCTGTATAAAACATAAAACTTCATTTATGACTATATTGCACTGAGCGCACTTAAGTATTCCCGCTGACATTATTTCTACACCCGTTCGCTTACGCGTTCGCGCGGAGACTAGACTAGTATAAATACCCTTACACTACCTATATCAGCGTATGTTTCTTATTTAGTCACTTAAGCAGTGACACTAGCGACGTCTATGTTTTTCTCTTTTTCTGTTTTTTCTGTGCATCTATGTTTCAGTTTGTATTTTCGATATCGATTTTACGGGATGGCCGTAAAAGTAACAAAATTTGGAGTTGAAATAAAAAATACAAAAAGACTCCAAAAACCAATCTTGATAGGAAATTGTTTAAAAATTGATAGACCACTTATTTGGCTGATGGTACTATAAAAGTAAAATTTTGGGCCATTCACGAAACTTTCACTCACCTCTTATACTGGAAGCTACACGATGTCGGTATATCTTGGCGTATGACCAGCTCTTGCCTAATGCTCGTAGACTTGGTGATTAACGAGTGTCTGCGAGGGTTGTGTGCTTTAAGAGCGACAGATCCGCAGCGACTGCACAGACTTGAAATAAGTATAAAACTAGAAGCAGACAACGTAACGAGGCCAAACTATTGACCTATACACCTAAAGAAGTGGAATTACATGCAAAATACGCGTGCATACCTAAAAATGTCGCATAAGATTTCAAAACCAAAATATTTGATATCGATATTCAAATTACTAGCGCCTAATACTTTGAGCAGCAATGGTATCAATATTTTGTGTTTCTTTTTGGAAAAATCAGTTTGAAATTCACTTTGTTCATAATTAATTTAACTGCATAGAGGTACGAGGAGATTTGGTAATTTACTAACACGCGGTATAATTTTTCGGGGAGATTCTGTTGATGTTATATCCACATTTAGATTACAAAAAAAAGGCATGCGTACTATTTACCGTATCCACGAAAGACATTCTCTTCGAAATGTTTTCAAGGAGAAGCGAATGCTAACACTAACTGGGATCTATATTTTGGAGATTTGTTTATTTGTGAAGTGTAATCACGAGTTCTTTACGAAAAAGCCATCTCTTCGAAATATTAATTTGCGCACTCGGTACAAATTTAATTATGTTATTCCTAGAGCTCATAGTAAACTTATTTATAAAAGTGCTTTTTTTGCCGCTATGCGTATTTTTAATAAACTACCGGCTGAAATAAAAAAAACTAGAGGGCAAAATGTTCAAGTTTACACTTAAAAAGTGGCTTATAAATAATACCTTTTATGACACAAAATAATTTTTTGCTCATTGAAATTAATAAGTATACTCGCGCGAAAATAATTATAGATATTATACAAGATAAATTATATTATAAGATTTTATATTGTACGTCCGAAATGGACAAACTGTTGAGACTTATAACCTTTTGTAAACACCCTATTATGTACACAGTTATAACAATAAAGTTTATTTCTATTTCTATTTCTATTTCTATAACATTCGTTTGGAAATCCTAAGGGGTAGAGGTATCTCGAAATCAGTAGTTACTGAAATACTGATGATAAGAAAATGGGTAAAGGTATGACGCAACACTCAGAACACGGTGGTCGGCCACGGCTGAATCCCGACCAATAGCGTTCGAGCGACCGAGCGGCGTGAACTTGTCAAGGAGCCATCGAAATTTTTCGCAGTCAAAAGCAAGAATTTGTGATCTACTATGTTTTCTTATAACTTTGTTTACTCTTGTATTTTGACTGATTAAATTATTGGAGGGTAAAAGTAAGGAATAAACGCGTGTTTTGATTATTATGGATCAGCTTTAGAGTGTCTTTGATGAGTAATATTTGACCTTGAATTAAAAAATGTGATGTGGGGACGGTAGAAACAACTTGCTTGTGGACGATTGAAACGTTTCTATCGTCCACGCGTTTTAATCGTCCCCAAAAGTAACCCACTTCAAATATAAGGAGGTTCTGTGTTCGATGCACATGCTGTTCACAAACATTGCTGCTATTTTTGACCTAGTTAAAAATATTTTATTTAGGAGCTGTTTCACCATCCATTGATTAGTGTTAACTGGCGGTTAGGTGTGATGCCGTCTCTATTTGTTTTGTTCGAATAGACGGAGACGGCATCACATTTAACTCTCGGTTAACGCTAATCAATGGATGGTGAAACAGCCCCTTAGTAGTGTCAAATTAAAACCGCTAAATAATAAAACTTTTTAATATATATTTCAAAGGATAGTATTTAAACGCACATAAAAAAAGAACCTTTTTTTGTCCCAAAAAAAATCCGAATCAAAATTACGGATTACACAGCAAAATACTCCACTCAAAATATTACGTAATACAAAAAAAAATACAAAACCTAATAACTCTTTTTTTTAAATATAGCTTCTATTTTGCATATCAAATATATAATTACCTATCAATTTATTTTCAGCATTTATTACATGATTTTAATAAGTTGCAATATAAATTTGAATTAAATAACTTTCATTGGCAACTTCCGCTATCATGGCGTGAAGTCGTTTCCTGTTGAGCAACGATCTTTTAATGTGTTTAATATGACTTGACGATTATTAAATTGATGTAAATAACTTTAAAATATCAATTAAAATTAAAACATGTTAAAAAGCCTCAAATGCTCAAAATGTCAACAAAATAAAATAAATAAGATCTAATATGTTTGTACTGCGATAGACACCAGCGCCATTTCTTTTATCGCGGAGAAACGCGGAACTAGTGTGTCACCTTTAAATTACTCTTGGAGCCAAGAGGTGCCGGTTTGCTCAGTAGTGGCGGTGACAAAAATTTCAGAAAACATTATAACACCCAAGTTCTGGTTGAAATACGTTTATTATTTCAAGATATCCAAAGCTATGGTTCTTAGGTGTAATCTTAACATAATACCATAACGGTAGAGGTCGTTAAAAAGGTTCTAAGTTTGGCTTAAACTCTCTTCCTACCGGAACTAAGTAATGTTATGAGAAAATCATACCACAATAGTCTCTTCCATGAACTAAAGAACACACAGCAGCCTAGACTTAGTTTATAGGGACACTACACTCAAATAGGTTGGATCTGACCTGTAGTAAAGCTCCGTACAAGGTACCAATCGACGGGGTGGACCTAGGACTTCACTCCGGCATGCTCTCCTTCTTCATCCTCCTACCAACTTTTACCCGACTGGAAGAGTCGAAACCTCTTGGGAAACAGAAATTGTCATGCGTTGCTATTATGGGCGCATTCCCCTTTAAACTTCCAGCTCCAGTTACCAATTACTGAAGAGAAAATTAAAATTTCCAAAACACTAGAGCCTTCCAGTATTACTGAAGTTATTATCAATTCTTTAATTTTAAATTCTTATTTTTTAATTATTTCCCTTTCAGCTTAAAGCATTGGAAAGCTGAAACAAACGAAACAAAAAACATGTAAGCATGTGTGGCACGGATCACCTACACAAAATGGCGGAAGTGTGTGTGTAAGCGCACACGAGCAAAATTAGAGCTTTACCTTTAAAAGCTGACCCGTCCCGCCTCACTTTTATGCTGGCATTGCTGGCTATTAATTAAACGAGTTCATGGTTCAGAAATATAAAAAAAATCCATGGTGTGGTGTCTAGGGCTGGCTAGAACAAAAAATACGAACATCAGCATTTTTGGCAAACAGCGAATTTCTAAAGAAGCGCTTGGCCGGCACTCACTCCTGCTGATGTGAAGTTTAAAAAAAAAAACAGTTTTTTAACAAAAACCACCGCTCACGCCATTTTAGCGGCTCTCCTTACTCTTTCAAAAAATTGCACGTCTGCGACGATGCATAAAAATTATCTCAATGACTTGCCAACTCATCTGTCAAAACGCATCTTAAAGTTCTGTCATAGACAACCAAAACAATGCTGAAGCAACTAGCTGAACCCCTGAATTTTTTATCTAACCTGAAACTATTATTATTATTATTCGAGAAGAAATCCGCACCTCACAATCCTTAATCCTATCCTACTAATATTATAAATGTGAAAGTTTGTGAGTGAGTATGTGAGTGAGTGAGTGAGTGAGTACGTTTGTTACTTCTTCACGCTGAAACGGCTGGACGGATTTGGATGAAATTTGGCGAAAAGTTAGTTTATAACCTGGATTAAAACATAGGATACTTTTTATCCCGGTATTCCCACGGGATAGGGATAAAATCTCGAAATAACAACCTCTAGGCTTAGAGTCATGAAATTTGGTATGTAGGTAGTTGGACGTTTGGAATAACAGATAGTAGACTTTTTGACCCGATATTTCCACGGGATACCTAGGGATAAAATCTTGAAATAACAACCGCAGGGCTTAGAGCCATGAAATTTAGTATATAGGTAGCTGTACCTCTGGAATAACACATAGGCTACTTTTTATCCCGATATTCCCCCGGGATAGGGATAAAATCTTGAAATAATAACCGCTGGGCTTAGTCATGAATAACACGTAAGGGACTTTTTGACTCGATATTCCCACGGGATACCTAGGGGTAAAATCTCGAAATAACAACCACTGGGTTTAGAGCCATGAATTTTGGTCTGTAGGTAGCTGGACCTCTGGAATAACACACAGGCTAATTTTTATCCCGATATTCCCACGTGATAGGGATAAAATCTTGAAATAATAACCGCTGGGCTTAGAGTCATGAAATTTGGTATGTAGGTAACTGGACGTCTGGAATAACACGTAAGGGACTTTTTGACTCGATATTCCCACGGGATACCTAGGGATAAAATTGTCGCGGGGTGGTGTCCGGGGAAGTTGTTCGGATGAAGGAAGAAGACAGGAATAGGGCAGACAGTGATATTTATTTAGGATAATAATACAAGGCACCTGCGGACAAACAGACGCGGTCTTAAGTATCTAAAAGGTATGCTTTGACACTGTATCAATAGTTATAAAAATACAGAGTTAATCAACTTACGTTTCCGTGCCCAGTTCTTTATTTATATAAATCAATGGCACTGAAGTCCAGTAGTATTATTATCTAATGATTGTATGAAACTTCACAAATGCACAGTACAATTATAAAACTTTCTTCGTATAGGAGTAGTAAATTATGAGCTTTTTATGGAGTTTTAAGAGATTTATAGGATCTAGGATAAAGAAAGGTAAGTGTTCAGCTCGGAGGCTCTGAATAGAATGGCTACTTGACGTAAATTGAACAGGTGTGGAATTTAGAAAAGGAAATTTGAATTTAAATGTTATTTTTTCGAATATGTGCTAAACCAGACAGTACAAAGAGTTAGAATGAAACGAGCTGTATGACACCTCGTTACAAAATCTCGAAATAACAACCACTGGGTTTAGAGCCATGCATTTTGGTATGTAGGTAGCTGAACCTCTGGAATAACACACAGGCTAATTTTTATCCCGATATTTCCACGGGATAGGGATAAAATCTTGAAATATTAACCGCTAGGCTTAGAGGCATGAAATTTGGATGTAGGTAGCCGCATGTCTGGAATAACACATAAGTACGCTACTTTTTATCCCGATATTCCCACGGTATAGTTTTGTAACTAAGGGACCCCATACTTCCCTGTATTATTATTATTATTATTTCGTATTTTTTCTTTAATTGTATACTGTAGTTTTTAAGTATTTAATTTGTAATTATTTTATTTTGAAAAAATGACTGCCAAGTTTCTTGCGGCGCATTCTTCTTGGCAATGATGGTCTTTCCGAAAGCGCTGGTAGTTTAAAAAATGACGTGTAAAAGTGCCCATTGCGGCCTATTTACTGAATAAATGATTTGAATTTGAATTTTGCATTTGAATTTGGATAGGGAAAAATTTTGAAACTTCAGCACTGGGTTTAGAGTCTTGAATTTTGTACAGTTATTCACAACACAACCTCAATGAAGACCACGATATAAATTTTGGAAATTTCCAGGGGAATTTTGTAAACTACCACACCGAATAGTTTACGCGTGCGAAGCCGCGGGTAAAAGCTAGTATTTAAATAATTTTTGAAATTATTCATTACCAAAAATTCCTCTAGACGTAGCTGTTATTACCTTTCACCGTCAGATGGCGTCCTAGGCACAAACGTATTCAACTTAAGAATGTTGACAAAGATCATCCATAGATGTCGCTACTATGCACGAAATGAACTATTTCCTACAAGTGTATAATTTTTTTACTAAGCCGAAAAAATAACCACGTTACAAGTGAGAGTAATTAAAAAGTTTTATAGATGGCGCCCATATATACATACTTTTTCATGAAGAATGTTTCGTAATGTAACACTATTGCAAAAAAAAGGCACAAATAATTAGCTTCCCTTATCGTAAAGATGGCTGTATTTTGCGATGCAGCATTATTGCATAAACAATAAGCAACGATCCCGCGGGTTACTTCGCGATGTGCCAAAAGCCGCGGCGCAACTGGCATGCGGCCGCTCTTAACGATAAAATAGCGTCGAGATTCAACCATCATTTTTTGAAGTAGCGACATGCTGGGTGTCTTATGGGTTGCTTAGTACCCATAACACAAGCTTTGCTAAGCTTACTTTGGGACTAGGTCAATTGGTGTGAATTGTCCCGTGATATTTATTTATTATTTATTATCATTCACGACAAAGTTTAGCTTATTCTCCGCGCAGTTTTATAGTTAGTACGAAAATGACGTATTTTGCAATAGTGACTTATTTTAGATAAGCAGCGATATGAAATTGAACGATTTGGCTTTTGGCTAACGCGGGATTTGGGAAGATGCGGCACGGTCGGAGGTTGGGACTCAACTGGCTTGGCTGGCCGCGAGGAGTCATGGCGTCGGGACGATGTGGAAGGGAGTGAAGCTTCATCAGCATCCTGGGATGCTGGGTCAGCAGTAAGGGGTACACAGTAAAGCTCATAACAGCACGCGTAAACCACCCAGCAGTTGAATTTAAATTCAAGGATTTTATTAATAAGGAAAGGTACCCAACTGTCCGGCTCCGATTTGCTTTATTTTTAAACCCCCGACGCAAAAGGATGGTTGTTGTAAGTTTAACCGCTATGTGTGTCTATGTGTCTGTATGTCTGTGTGTCTGTCTGTCTGTGGCACCGTAGCTCCTAAACGGGTGAACCGATTTGAATGCGATTTTTTTATTTGAAAGCGGGGTTTCTAGCGATGGTTCTTAGACATGTTTTATCAATGTTCAGCTGTTTTTGAGATATTTAACTTTTATATATAGAGTACTTACTCTAAAATAAGGAACATGTATTTTTTTAACTGCCCAAATTCAACCTATTTGGTAAAATTGACCCCCAAAGTACAAAAAAATGAGCAAACCCTCTAACTTCTCTATAAAGTGCTGTTATAGCAAATTGCTAGTTAATTACTGGATTGATTATATAATATGTTGGAGAGCATGGAAAAATAATGGACCGGTATTTAGTTATTTCGGCTCAAACTTACATTATTACAAAAAAAACTCCCGTCAAAGTTACTTCGGACCGCTTTTCTTTGGAAAATATGAGTTATTCTTGAAAGGTCAAACATTAACATTTGTCATTTGTCTTTGAATATGAGAATACTTACGTAAGTAAGATAACAAAAAAAATTACAACCTACGTAAGCATTTCGACCTAACCTAACCTAACCCCTTGCTATATAGTAATTTAGCGAAAAAATAAAAAGTTAAAAATATTGCAATATAGCTCGACAATAATAAATTAGCGCGCCTGCAATCAGTCACAAATTTTTAAAAAAAGTTACAAAGGCCATGGAAATGTTGGCACAAGTCAACAGCCAAATCTAATGGGCGGTATCAGATATTTTGTTGGAACTTCGGACTTTTTTATTGGGTCTGAAACAGCTTGTGGTGTTTTCGGTGGAAAAATACACCTGAAGTTTATTTTTAATGGAAAAAGGCGGTAAAGCATAAGAAAAATAATTTGAATAAAATTAAATGTTATGATATACTTTGAGAAAAAGTTTAGGCTATTTCAGAATTATTCATCATTTTTGAGAAAAGCTTTATATTAGTCTCGGCTGGAATAGCAATTGCTGGCTTCGTATTAGTTAAACGGACTCGCAAGCTCGTCCGTTTAAGAGCGCGCAAACATTTTGTCCCAACTCGTCACTGGCGCGATCTCCTTCCCGCGGCCCGTGTTTCGCCCGCACACTACAACGGTTTGCTGTGTGCGTACGATGCGAGCGTTGCCGAAACATTAAACACATCTTGATCGTTGTACATTTTCCGTCGTAGTAAAATTAAGAAAAAAAATTGTTGTGATATAAATATTTTTATTCCTTAACATAATAATTTATTTTATTACTTACAAGCTTTTTACTTATCTTGCCCTGTTATTATGTTAGTTATTAGTAGGTATGGATAAAATTTTGGAAGCTAAACTTGACTAAATATGCGTTTTCAGATTAAGTTAAAATTTTACATACGTGTGTAAATCAAATGACAATGCAGTATATTATTACGATTTATGAAGCCTGATCTGATGATGGAGCTGGAAGGTGGCCGTAGGAACTCTGTAATAAATCTATATAACCACATCGACTTTGGGCTCGTTTGATTCGTCTTGACAAGTACTTTGGCCCTAGATGGCAACAACGTATAAAAATTACAGTCAGTAAAAAAAGCTGGCAATAAAAATTTAATTTTTCAGTGCGCGCAAAATATTTAGTTTCAATGTTTCGTAACTCCCGCGTTAACTCCCGAGCGAAGCGAGGGTTTTAAGATGGAGTCCTTAGATCAGATGGAGTCGACTTCTCTGGGAGTAGATTATTAACAATGCGTAAGGCGTCTAATTTAATGGACTACGGAGTCCAATGACATTTTAGTAAAAGGAATTTCATTAGCTATCATACATGTTCGGAGACAGTCTATCAAAACTGAGTAGTATCCTGGAATGTTTAATAAACAATAATCTTCATTTTATATGATTTCACTTGGTACGTACCTAATAAAATACTGTGCAAACTAGACAAAAGTATTATTAGTTATTACTGAATAAAATTGTGGCAAAATCTAATTTTTTTATAGTTGAAAATGCATCATACATTTTACATATTGGGACTTATAGAAATCTCATGATTAGGTATATTCGACATTTCAGCCTGTTCTATTTTCCGTCTGAAAATAAATGCAATCTTAAAATCAAGAAAGTAATGTTATCATAAATCCGAATTGAATTAAATTTAACACAAAAACGTATTTATTATTGATCCTGAATGTACAGTAATGCGAATTAGTATTGATAAATAACCTTTTAATGGTAGTATAGTACCTGATAAAAAAATGCTATCTTAAAACCAAACACAGTAATTTGACAGTAACCTTAATTCCGATTTGGAGTGAATTTAACAAAAAAATATATTTATGGAACTAGATTTCTATCTTGGATTTACAGTAATGGTAATTAATAATGATGAATAACCTTTTCTAAGCAGCTCATACTGTGTTAACAGTACTGTGTTTTTTCATCCCAAATGATTTTCGTTTATTGCCCATATCTAAGAATATAAGATTTTTACTGTACAACAAGATTTTATTTACTTTTACATCATACTCACTATCATACTAACAAACATACTAACAGGGCAAGTTAAATAATAGCTTTAATAACTTTAAGTTACATTTAATTTTTTTAATACAATATTTTTTTGCTGACTGTACCTTTGTCCCTGGTTACCACCTAGGACTCGTCAAGACAAATCTAATGAGTCCAAACTCGATGGGGTTATGTCGTTTTATTACAGAGTTCTTGTGGTTACCTTCCAGCTCCATCATCAGATCAGCTTCATGTCATAATAATAATATTACATTGTCATTTTATTCACACATGCACGCAAAGTTTCATCTCAATCAAAAATCGGGAAGTGGGTCAAATTTAGTTAATACTTACACACTACATACTAACATACATACTAATATGGCAAGTTAAATAAATGCTTGTGAAATGTAAAATGCATCTACCCGTATTAGTTTGAGTGAAAATTGCGAAAATTTAAAACATTTAATTTTAACACGTAAAATTACTTATCAAGTATCAAGCAAAATTGCGGACACGCTATAACTATCGGGTGTTTGCAGTAAAGGTTGTTAACCTTGCGGAGAGCGCAGAGCGATAGTCCGTTCCTTGGGAGAGCCCGGCGCTTTCTGAGTCGTAACTATTAACGCGCGCGGTTATATTATCGATTTAGGACCCAAGTTTAGAAAATTGACAAAATTAAATGAGCTATTATTAAGCGCTGAAAAAAATATTACAGACTAAACATTTCCTGTAGATTTATAATAAAATTGTTTTATTGGCAAATACATCACAACAAATGAGATAAAAAATGATGAAGTAGACCGATTTAGACCTTTTGTAGAATGGTATTTGAATAATAATAACTAATATTTTGATACATATGATGACCCTATGTCTTAAAAGACTATATTTCCTATTATAAAATACTAAAGCTACACTGTTTGTGGTGGGTAATAATGGAAATATTTTACATGAAAGACAGCTCTGACGCGTATTTTTGTAAAACCTCACTAACAAAATGATTTGGCAAAAAAAAATCGCTGACGGAAATAAATGGAAATCACCGCTGTACATCAGAGTAAGAGTTTATCTATATGTTAAATTAGTTTTTCCTTAAAAAACGTAAGCATTTAGACATTAATAAGGCATTTGAAAAACCTCAAAATCGCTGAATGGGCAATTTTTCGTTTGCACGCTCATACTTGCATACTCATACTCAGCCAGCAATTGGCTACTTCCAGGCCACGACAATAATCTACTATTATCTACGCGCATATCATTAGTGCTCTAAAATGCGTTCGAAAACCGAAGGAAATGACCAGCATTATTACAACCAATTTTACTATGAGAGGTAAAATCTCTAAAATCTGAACTGTAATGTCATAACAGTACAGATTTTCGTACTGTTATGAGTTTAAATTTGGAACAGCTGTCAAAACTCCAGTGGGTCTTTATTCTAGTATCCATAGATATTAACACAGTTATCGATACGAAACCTCAATTCAGTATGTTTTTTTTAATATAATCCGCACGACATTTGCTCTCGAGTGACATGAGAATAGTGACCTCATTCGTTTGTCTATGATTTAAAAAAAACATTCGTCTTGACGTAGGATCGAATTGCCGCCATTACTGTTGTTATTTTCATTTGTTTGAATTGTTTGTTGGTTTTTTGCTGTTACGAAAGTAGAATTGTGAAAAGTTATAGTTGAAAATATGAGTAGTAGTGACTCCGGGAACGATATGACCACTCCGCCGGATATCTTAAATGCATACATTTTCACCCCAAGAAATAAATAAGTTTCTAAACGAGGCACCAGATCTATTATATCTGCAGTCAAAGGTAATTTACTTAATTTGTTTTAAGTATTGAATGGAGTTTACGAGTAAAAAAATATGATTTCATGTAAGCTCGAAGTTTTCTATATACATATCTCTTAGCATATTGAGAACTTGATATTGATATTGTTTCAGGTGGCACTAATATTTGGAGTTATGGGTCCTTGCCGCCGAAAAAAACTTTATAATCTACAATTTAGTGATGCCCAAATTTTTGATAAAACCATTTTAGTAATACTATCCGCAATACAAAAACAAAACGTTCGAAAATTCTTTCACAGAAACAGGAAGTTACTGTGACCTGTGTAAAAAATACATGGAGTTGCGCCCAAAAACTTGCTCAGCATTATTTTTTTTAATTAATTACTCAGCTGGGAAATGCACTAACCAACACATTGGCATCAATAAGTTGGAGCATTGAGAAAAACCATAGCAAATTATTTGAATCTTCCGGAACCTAAATATGTGATGTAGTTATATTCAATTTAATGTAAGTATATTTCAAACACAATCTTTGTATTGTTTCTGAATAAATAAATAAATTAACCTGAGATGTACACAGGACACTGCTTCCGCAGGACATCGGCCACTTTGCTGGTAGATGCAGGCGGTGATATAACAACTTTAAAACGCCACGGGGGCTGGAGGTCCACAGCAGTTGCCGAAGGGTATATTGATGAATCAATGAAAAATAAGGTTAATGTGTCAAACCAGATTCTTAATTCAATTCAAAACAAAGAAATATTAAATATAAACATGGCATCAAGCTCAACTTCAAACCAAGACCCTACAACCACAATACAACCAGGACCAATCAATATATCATATTGTACCAATGTAAATTTGTTTCTGTTTTTGTTTAGATTTATTTTTGATTGCATTATTTTAATATCCAAAGTCTATAGATATTTTACAGGTAGCAATGCAGGTCATTTCCCTACGGCTTCTGAACCCATCTTAGAGTACTTATGATATGTGTGTAGATAAAGTAATGTATGCAACTGTACATAATTAGGCCTTAAAACATGTGTGTGGTTTTTGAAACACCTATGTATGCTATATAACTATGCAAGATTATGAAATATTCGGCCTGATGCTGCAGCCAGGATATCCAGAACACTAGTAGGTACACTCTTGATAAAACTATAGCAGATATGTCGTGTTTGATTCCTTTTGATCAGTATTTGATTCTACACACAATGCAATGGTGGCAACACGATGACCTGATGCTGCAGCCAGGATATCCAGCACACTAGTACACTCTGTAAAAAATAATAGCACATATGTCGTGTTTGGATTCGTTTTGATCAGTAATTGATTGGTTTCACATATTTATATCACTTTACGCTGTATAGAGTCAAAAGAGCAATAAAGATTGTGTTTACATACTAACATTTTTCTTTTGCATCATTTTGATAGAGCCCTAATTATTCAGAGCACACTTTCAGACAATATTTAAGCATTTTCAGTGTAGCAACAGCTACTTTCAGTTTTATTCTGACTTTCCGCATTGCCCCTTGGCTGTTACCCACTCCGGGCTTGTTTTACGTACGGCACAAGGTGGCAATATATGTCTATTTCTATGCTCTTCTCTGTAACCTAAATGGCTGGACGGAATTCAACATGATTGTAATAAATATCGTTAGATACCTACGTTTAACTGGTTCTGAAACAGCTTGTGGTGTTTTCAGCGAAAAAATACACCTGTAGTTTTTTTGCATGCAAATGAAATGTCAAAATATATTTTGAGACTAAGTTTATTCTAATTAAGTTTTTTCCTTCACAATTTTTGAAATATCAATTAAGTAAATAGGGATCCCTTTGTTTCCCATAAAGGTTTTGTTCCGAAATTCAATGGTCAAAAATTGTATCCAAAAATTTATAAACATAAACATCGCTAGTCATAATTTTTGTTCAGTATAACACTTATTAGCTCTAACATTAATGGCATACATTATTAAATTCTATAATCACAAAAGACGTAATTTTTTTAACTACAGATAACGTTCAAAGATCTAACGATAATTATTCAGAAATAGTTTAAGTAGAAGTGGTTATTACTCATATCATTTTAATGCCTAAAGTGAACTAGGTCAAAGAAACCAAATCCATAACATTGATAGGCATATAGATAATTGCTCAGAAACATTTCCAGGCTTACCTACATTTGAAAGTGTTAATTCATTTTACTACGACTTCAGATAATATGACTAATAAAAATTATGATGAAAAACGCTATAGATAAAAAAACTACGACTCTTACACAATTAAATTGCTACGAGAAAGATAGGTACGAATTACATAAAGTACTTATGCCAAATTTCAAATCAATCCGACCACTAGAAGTGGATCAAATTCAACTTGTATGATTTGACCCGCACATACATACATACAAACATTGCAAGCTAAATAAAAGCTTGTATAAATCAAGATAATGCTGACGGAAAATGTCGTCTAAGCTGTGCAAATAGTAGGCAAGGAAACACGTTACACGGTGTAACGTGCAATGTGTTAACTTGCAATGTTTATATGTATGTATGTGCGGGTCAAATTCGTTGGTGGCGTGTAACTTACACGCCACGAACGACCTTCTATCAAGCTCGTAAGATAGAAACCATGTCTTAAGCGGGTTGGTCAGCAGGTTTTTCAGATGTGACAGGCGCAGTCGCTGGGCCACTTATACTTCGCAGCTTGCCAAATGTGAGTCCTCGAACCTCTTCCACGCTCAGCAGAAGGTCGTATCCTCGCTCCAGGGTCTTTTCGATCTCAGCGCTCATCAGCGAGTCCATGCCTAGCTCCGTCAACGTGGTACTGTCTGATACCTTGCTGGGATCCTTAATGCCTGTAAACATGTTTATTTTGTTTCAAGACCATAGGAATATTTAAGGCTCCCGAAAGAGGGAGGTACAAAAATAATTTCATGCTATTATCTCGGGGGAAGGGGGTTTTTTAGAGTTCTTGCACGAGTGTGACACCTACTCGACACATTCAAGTTATTTATGTTATTCTGTGAGTCTTCATTCATTTATCGATTCAACTTTATAAAATTCCATGAATTACATAGAAACAAAGAGCCAAAAAAAAAACTTTTACATACCGAGGATGTTGGCGATGATATCAACAAGTTCCTGCGATGGTTTCTTCTGCGAGCGGCGCTTATCAGCCAGCACGAAGGCTGAGGTGACAGAGTGTGGCACCGACATCAAGGCACCCAGCGTGTTTAGACACGAAGCTATACGTTGCGGCACAGTCCCACCGACTTGAGTGTCTGAGTCACCATGCATCGCGGTAACAATGAGTCCTACGTCTCCAATGGCGCCCCATTGCACTGCCAGCGCTGGCAGACCATCAGCTTGCCTCTGCTCGCACAACCGCTCCATGGCGCTATTGGCAAGTCCATAGTTGCTTTGGCCGGGGTTCCCACGCCCGCATGATATGGATGAGAAGACCACGAAGTGGTCCAATCCTGGTGCTAACTCGCGAGATGCTGCGTCGAGTGCCCGAGTGCCTAGAACACGTAGATGTTTTAAAATGTGTGTGTTAAATGAAGGGTACAGCAACATATTCCTTAGCATATTTAGAGCGCCTTAGCATTTCATTTGTTTTTTAAAATAAAGGTGTCGAAATTGCTAAAAGCTTGAAAAAAAGTGGCAAGTATAAACTTTTATAGAGCAAACCTCTTACAAAACGAACAAGGAATCGTTATTAATTTCATGGGAGTTATACTCGTAACTAAGCAACTATTCAATGACATAATTATGCTGCATGAGAGTACCATCAATCTTAGGCTTAGCGACGGCTCGGAAATCATCTGGCGTCTGGTTCTCCAGAAAAGCATCGCGCAGCACGGCGGCCAGGTTGAAGATCCCGCCCACGGGCGCCGTGCGCGCCGCCTCACCCAGCAGCGCGCGCGCACCGGCTGCAGTCGTCGCGTCTGAGGTGGACACGTCCACTCGTACGCCTTTTTCACGCCACCTGTTAATACACACACATGGTGTCAGTGATCATACCATTAGCAACCAATGTCTTTAGTGGTAAAGCAAGTAATTAGGCTCTTTCAGTCGATATAGATATAGTTTCAGTTGTAAAAGGATCCGTAAGACATCTTAGCTCACCTGAACGTGAGTACCCTGCCAAATAACGACGCTTTGACGATCAATACCCATATCGAAAATACAAACTGAGATGCACAGAAAAACCAGAAAAAGAGACCAGCGCTGGGAATCGAACCCAGGTCCTCAGCATTCCGTGCTGCGTGCTATAACCCCTACACCACTGCTGGCAGGAATCTAGACACGAATTTTTCCTATACGTACATATCTCAGGTTGCTTATTTCTACTTTGCTACTTAAGCAGTAGCACTAGCGACATCTATGTAGCGTCGACAGACGTCACACTCTTTCGGAACCAACCGCTCACCCAGACAAGAGATGTCGCTACTAAGCAATCAAATCATGATTAGTTTTTTGGAGTCTTTTTGTATTTTTTTTTCAATTCCAAATTTGTTACTTTTTTGTTTTTTTGGGGGGGCTTTTACGGGGGGGGGGCGGGGTGACGTCTGTCGACGCTACATAGATGTCGCTAGTGCTGCTGCTTAAGTAGCAAAGTAGAAATAAGCAACCTGAGATATGTATGCATAGGAAAAATTCGCGTCTAGATTCCTGTCCAGCAGTGGTGTAGGGGTTATAGCACGCAGCACGGAATGCTGAGGACCTGGGTTCGATTCCCAGCGCTGGTCTCTTTTCTGGTTTCTCTGTGCATCCATGTCTCAGTTTGTATTTTCGATATGGTTTCACGGGATACCCGTAAAAGTAACAATTTTGGAGTTGAAATAAAAAATACAAAAAAACTCCAAAAAACCAATCATGATCAATACCCACTAAATAATCGCGTGAAGGACTATGGCCCATTCTTCATCATGAAACAATTAACCGCTCATTTAAGCCCCAAGTATTCGGTGGCTTCAAATATTCCGTTAATAGTGGTAACCGGAAAGACTTTAGAATCAGAAATGCCAAAGATGCCCGGGCGAAAAGATTAGAATCTGCCACACAATGACTAAAACTAACGAAAAAAATATGGAGTCTGACGGCATGACAGGGGCATTCTTTTTATTTCAGAACAACAAGTGATGAGCTAAGCGGTCTGCTTTCTAGTGGCGAAGAAATGAAAAAGCAAGAACTTGGAATGCATTTGGTATTCTGCGAGTATGGCAATAGAATATTATTATTATGCAATTAGCAATTTTTTTTTAAAGTGAATGAGCCATAAGTGAGGTACCTGCGAATACGCCAGGCCTGGTATCCGGTGCTTACGCCGCTACGAGAGTTGAGAATGAGCGTACGCGCACCTCGCTTTATCAGCCAATCGCATAGCTCCAGCCCGAAGCCGCCCAGGCCGCCTGCGAACAAATATAAAATACCATACTTAACTATCCGGTTTAACTGACCTTACGTACGAGTAACCTATTTATACTTAAAACAATATGTTAAATTAATATCGCCGCATTATTTTCAAACCACATTCTTGTATCTTTAAAATTCAAGAAGCTGCACATTGTCAAAGCGATACAATTTAGAGCTCTTGGAGAACAAAGTTGTGATTATACTGAAAACACACAAAATAAAGTGTGAGAGAGAAAGAGAGTTGCTCGAATGGCATTATTCTTTAACGTCCAGTTTTTGCTTCATTGCAAGACGATACTCACCCACTAGCACGTAACTCTTAGCGGGGTGCATGTAAGTGCGCGGCAGCGCCGGCAGCAGGCGCGGCGGCGGCGAGTGCCCGCCGCTCTCTTCTTCGCGGATACGGATCAGCACCTTGCCGATGTGCTTGCCGGTCGCCATGTACCTGTAACAAGAAGTTGTCAATTTGTGGCACATTGTGCAGGGTTCGAACTTATTATTACTAACGATATTATTATTATTAACGATAATATTGTTAGAAAACCGACAACTCCTTCTGTTATCCCGGTTCATTAACAATGAAATTGTATCTCTATCATAGTTCAAACTAAGCTAGTACACCCCTTGTCTTGTCTTGTCGTTATTTGTCAAGGAAAATTATCAGTTCCCAAACAATATCATTAATCCTCAGCAGAAATTACTAAAAATGTTTACCTAAATGCCTGTTCTAGCTGACAATCAGCGTATACGGTAGTAGGCAGCGGACGTACAGCACCATTGACGATTCCATCAGAAACACAACGCATGACTGCTGCCTTTTCACTTTGCTCTTGACTCTCATCAAAGAGCGCATCCAGAAGAATCCCATGTACTGTGGTATTTTTGAGCAGCACAGCCATTCCGAGAGGTGAATTAGCACTGAGGTCTAGCTTGCCAATCTCTAAAAAGCGACCACCTTTTGCCAAGCAGCGCATTGAAGCTTTCAACTGGTCGCCGGCCAGTGAGTTGAGAACCAAGTCAACACCTCGGCCGCACGTGCTATCTAGCACTAGTTGCTCAAAGCTGCAGTCGCGTGAGTTGCCAATATGAGTGTCGGGGAGCGTAGGATAACGCTCACGTAGGAAAGTTCGCTTAGCAGGAGTGCCTACTGTCGTGTATACAGTGCAGCCGGCGTGCAGCGCAATGGAGATGGCGGCTTGCCCCACACCGCCGGCGCCCGCGTGCACTAGCACAGAGTCACCGCGCTTCATGTTTCCGCGCACTGCTAACGCGTAATACGCCGTCGCGTATGCCACTGGAACCGTAGCTGCTTCTTCCAGTGTCCACGCAGCTGGCACCTCCCACATAAAGCCCTTGTCAGCGACCACCGTAGTAGCAAGCCCCTTGGCGGCCACCATGCCCATGACGCGCTTGCCTGATGATGAGCGTCCGCTAAACTCTAATCCCAGGATGCATTCCTGCGACAAAATAATAGTAGTTTGTAAGCCGCACAGATTGCGAAAATTGAAAAGCTAGTCGAGATAGGCACTCACCTGACCCGCAAGGTTTCCGGGCAGTGAATCAGGCGGCAGTTTCCCAGTGGCAATCATGATATCACGGAAATTAAGCGGAGCGTAATATACACGGCATAAGTCAGTGTGCGCGCCTTGTGGTACGGCGGTGGCGTACCGAAGTTCACTCTCTATCCAGCGCAGCGAGGAAAGGTCGCCGCGCGTCAGAGTGTTGACGTACGCATGCTCCACCTGGGGTAAAGAACACGATAAGCAAGTAAATCGAGATAAAAATGAACTCGATAATGAAGCGAGTCGTACCTGGAGCTGTGTGTTATCTGGGTCATCAAGCAGCAGGTGGCGGTACGTGCCCCAAATTCCATTGTGTAGTACGTTGAATGTAAGGTCTAGTTGAACCTGCGCGCGGTAGGCGGGTGCAACGGGATCGAAGACATCTTTGGCGTTGGGCAGGTAGTAAATTCGCAGTTTATTGCCGCCAGGCTCGCGGCGCAGGCAAGTGCCAAGGCCAATCACGCCGCTGCCTGCATTACGTGACCACACGTACACTCGCAACTCTTCGCTTGTGGCGCGCTTCATGGCATCGCGCAGCGTTTCCACCCAAGCGAAATCATCGTCACGTACTTCTAGTATGATGCGTGCGGCGGGAAGCGTAGCGACGCGACGGAGCAGAAGGTATTCGCGAGTCGTCACGCACTGCCGCGCTACTGCCACCAGGCCAGCACTTTTCAGCAGCGCAGCTGCGCCTGGCTTATCCAGTGCATGTGTGGGTTCTTCCAACAGCACATGCCCTTGCGCGTCCAACGTTGCAGTTAGCTCGCGAAGTACATCTTCTTTATGTCGTGTTAAAACATTCGCGCCAATTATCAACTGATATTTAGAATCCAACCCGTCCAGCAACTCCTTGTTCGACACCTGGCAAAGACAAAGTCGTTAGTATCACTTCACTGGCCACAATATTGAAAGTACATTTTCACTTCTCATGCTCATAAAATGTTACTTTAGTCTCTGTATATCAGGACTAAAGCTCCTTTTTATTCTCTAGGGATTAAAGTTTTTTTTTATTTACGTTGTAAACCCCTAAACAACCAACACGGTGTTTGTGAAAGGAGGATTTTTAGGGCATGGAAATAACCTCAAAATGACAACTTTGCAAAAATTTTTTTTAAAAACACGATTAAATTTCGTGAAACAATTAATGATTACGAATATGAATCTATTCAATTATATTAAGGATTAATTCATTTTACTATGCATAGTCCAATTAAATTTAAAGCGTTACTTTATAAACAATAAAAGAAAAGAAAAAACCGCGTAACCTATTTTTTTGCTATTTAAATTTTGACAGATGGCCTGTCCATTAGTCGCCCAGGGGCCCTTTTAAAAAAAAGTTATATTGTAATTTTGATCAGAACATTGTTTTTTTTCCTCGCATTCAAAGTGAAAAGTAAGTGTTTAACGCGAGACTAAACAACCATAATGCCACTCGAACTATAGCCACCCTCGCTCTGCTCGGGTGGCTAAACATCACGTGTTATTATGGCTTGTTTTAGTACTTTGTTGAACAATTTACTATTGGACTCTTGGCCTAGCCTTGTCTTGGCTTTAACTCAAAAACTTATCGCGTGGTGAGCAGTTTCTGGACTAAGGTAAAAAAACTCAAAAGTATGCTAACGCGAACAGAAAGAGAGCAAAAGTCTCAGGGGCTGTTTCACCATCCATTGATTAGTGTTAACTGAGGGTTAAATGTGATGCCGTCTCTATTTGTTTTGTTCGAATAGACGGAGACGGCATCACATTTAACCGTCAGTTATAGTGTTAATGGATGGTGAAACAGCCCCTTAATGAACCATTAACAGATCGCCATACACTTGTTTCAGAAGTACCTTTACTCCGAGCGGGTCCATAGTGGCAGCGTAGTTAGCAGCGTTAGCGCCCGCAGCCAGGCTCGCGTCGACACGCACCTGCGGCTCGGCATCCAGTATCGGCAGCACGAGTGGCAGCAGCAGGTCACTGGCGGGGCGGTCCAGCGCGACCTCTGCCACTCCGAGACGCATAGTGTTGCTGTTTTCAAGCACTAACTGGAGGACAGTGCTGAGTGCGCGACTCTCAGTGAGACTGTCTTTTTTGGCATCGCTTGTGCTATCCAGCGGCATGAAAACATACTTCTCCAACTTTGGCGCAGCTTGGACGTTAATGCGACGTGGTGCTAAAGAAGATTTGACGCCACGTAGCTCTATGCCACCGGCTGTGATGACGGACAAATTATTGTAGTGGCGCACAGTCACTTTGCCACCGCTCACCGCCGCCTTATGCGCTTCCGGGTCGATAAGCGCGCGCAGTATCCTCGTAGGCACCCTTAATTCGCGAGTGTTCTCAGTTATGATGCCAAACTGTAGCAAGGTGTCCATAAAAGTTATCCAGTTGTCCTCCCAGGCCAGCAGGCCTCGCGTGCCATACGCATTCGACTGAACAATACCACGAAACAAACCCTGGTAGTTATAGCCCCGCAGACGAAGCTCCTTATAGATGTCGTCAGCATCAAGCGACGGCAATTGTTCCACGGGTTCTTCGACTGCAAACGAGGCGACAGGTAAGCGCTTGGCAGCAGGGTCAGTCACTAAGCGCGCGCGGCCGGTCACCACGACAGCTCCTCCTTCGCAGATTTCAAAGTTCCCGCTGCCGTTAAGCAGCGTGATGGTGAAGCGAAGCGGCGCGTCTCGGGTTACGATGGTGGCGCGGTGGAACTGGATGTCCTCCAGCAATACGGCTGCGTCATTTGTGTTCAAGTTATTGACTTTGGCCACTGTACGCCATACCAGCGTCTGTTGGATAAAATTACTGTTTCTTACAGGCTGAGCAAAGTAGCTCCATGTTACAATCAGTATCGCACCAGGGAGCTCATTTGTCTCTAAAGTTGATTCAGAGGCCTGATGCTTCACATGACACTAGTCCCACCGCCGGCTGGTAGCGAGAAGAGTGTTTTTCAGTATGAAAATTGGATTAGTTTTGTCGCAGAGTCAAAGAAACACTCTTCTCTCTACTTGCCGGTGGTGCGACTAGTGCCTAATAGTAGTAGTAGTAGTCCTATACTTAGTCGTAGTCACAACTTACCAGGTAGCCTGTAGCGGGGAAAAGCACTCGTCCATCTATATTGTGGCCATCTAAAAAGGCTTGGTCCGGCTTCCCAAGGTCGAATTCAATTACGTTTTCGCCATTAGTCGTTGCCGACTTGTAATTAGCCACCATCCACTCCGCAGAATGGTCCCATTCGATGGCCGAAGCGAGCGTTGGTGTTCCGCGTGACACAGGCCATGATACTGGCGGGTACAGCGATGACACGCGTGGCTGCGCGCCCGCTGTGAACAGCCGGCCCAATGCCTGCAGTAGATGCGACAGCGGGTCTGGGTGGTCTCGTCGTACTAAAGGCACATGCGTGGCGGACGGCAGGGCACGTCGTAGCACAGCGTTAAACAGCGCGTGTGGTGCTATTTCCACTACTATAGCATGCTCTGGTATCGCTCGTAGTGCGTCAGCAAACCGCACTGGTGATAGTGTGTTGTTGATGTTGTATTCCACACCGCATAGCTTGCCTGCAACACATGCAGCATCTTAGTATTATACAGGTGCCTTTGACCATGGAGCTTTAAATGCAAGATATGATTCTACTCATATAACTGAGCCTTTGTTTCGTAGCATTTTCAAAATTTAAATTCAAAACAATAGGAAAGATAAGAAAGGATAAATTAAAAAGGCTGAAACGAATAACTCCTAATTCCTTCTTACTCCATTCTGTGTCTTGTTGATCGGGACTCAGCGACGATGAAATCCAGCGCGAGCTGCGCGGGAGCGGCTCTGGTATAATCTCGTATAATTTAGTGCTTAGCTGCTTTTTTGCAGCCGCAATATACTTGCTGTGAAAAGCCATGCCAGCGCTGTTTACGCGGCGAGCGAATATACCCTCAGTCTTCAGCTCGGCTATGAATTTATCCACGGAATCGGGTGGACCAGATACCTGCGGAAAGAAACTGTGATGAACTTTATATACAGACAATGTGACGATTTTATTGTCATAATGCTTGCGCATGCTTGTTGATGCAACGCGTAGATGTTCAGTAATAATGAAATAATTTCTTAAGAACATGCTTGCACTATGCCAACAATTGAGGTAATTCCTGGTGGAGTCATCATAACTTATTTTATAGGTACTACTTTGGATATGTAACTTATTGCTAATGTATTAATGCAGGAGTTTTGTTTTTATTCGATTGAATGGCAATCGAGCAAGTGGGTCTCCTGATGGTAAGAGATCACCACCGCCCATAAACATTTGCAACACCAAAGGTATTGCAGATGCGTTGCCAACCTGGAACCTAACCTACCTACCTACCTACCTAGTAGTTACGTGGAGTTCACGTCTTCAGTGTTCAACATATACCTTCGCAAGAAACATTTCTAAGCCGTTATTTCAAGGTGTACCGTTGGGGCGAAAAGTCCTCGAATGGCGGCCACCAACTGGGAGACAAAGCGTTGGCAGACCTCCTACTAGATGGACTGATGACATTGCGATGACATTGCGAGAGTTGCAACCGGTGGATGCAACTGGCCAGTTGTCGTTCATTGTAGCGTTCTAAGGGCTTCCCCTTAGGCCTCCGCCTTTGTTCAACAGTAGACGTCTTCCAGCTGCAGGTGATTGCAAGGCTTAAATGCATTGCAAAAAGTTAACCTTATACTAATGTTATAGGGAAGTTGTAAAGTCTGTTTTCTGTTCCAGTTGTAAGCACCGTGACGCTGTCTCGTTGTGACGCTATGCTCTCGTGCACGGCGGTCGTCGCTAAGTGTGCTAAAGAGAAAAAGGCCTTTGAAAATGTACTTGGGCCCGAGTACTGTCGTTTGGTAACCTGTTTCATTTCGCAAACTCTAAAACTGTAAATATTTCAGGATTTATTTCAGGGCCATCGTGTAGAACCCTTTAGGTTAGGTTAGGTTAGTTTTATAAAAATCCTGAAATATTTACAGTTTCAGAAATATTAAACAGTTGGGAAATGAAAAGTTGCGAAATGAAACAGGTTGCCAAACGTTATTCTCCGAAACATTAGTAAACCACTTGGGCCAGTATGTGGCACATGGGTTACTTGGAACGCGCCGATAGGATTTAAGGAGTGCGGTATCTATCACACGCGATCGATTGAGATAAGCCACGCCACCATCTCATTATCTTAGAAATATCGTACTAATATTATAAATGTTTAAGTTTGTGAGTGAGTGAGTATGTTTGTCACTTCTTCACGCTGAAACGGCTGGACGGATTTGGATGAAATTTGGCGAAAAGTTAGTTTATAACCTGGATTAATACATAGGATACTTTTTATCCCGATATTCCCACGGATAGGGATAAAATCTCAAAATAACAAACGCTGGGCTTAGAGTCATTAAATTTGATATGTAGGTAGTTGGACGTTTGAAACACATAGGCAACTTTTTGACCCGATATTCCCACGGGATACTTAGGGATAAAATCTTGAAATAACAACCGCTGGGCGTAGAGCCATGAAATTTAGTATGTAGGTAGCTGGACCTCTGGAATAACACATAGGCTACTTTTTATCCCGATATTCCCACGGAATAGGGATAAAATCTCGTAATAATAACCGCTGGGATTAGAGTCATAAAATTTGGTATGTTGGTAGTTGGACGTTCGAGATAACACATAAACGACTTTTTGACCCGATATTCCCACGGGATACCTAGAGATAAAATGACGAAATAAGAACCGCTGGGCTTAGAGGCATACAATTTGGTATGTAGGTAGCCAGACGTCTGGAATAAGGCATATGCTACTTTTTATCCCGATATTCCCACGGTATAGTTTTGTAACTAAGGGACCCCATACATCCCTGTATTATTATTACTATTATTTTGTAATTTTTTCTTTAATTGTATACTGTAGTTTTTAAGTATTTTATTTGTAATTATTTTATTTTGAAAAAATGACTTTCTTTCCGAAAGCGCTGGTAGTTTAAAATAGGACGTGTAAAAGTGCCCATTGCGGCCTATTTACTGAATCAATGATTTTGCAGGTGGTAGGACCTTGTGCAAGGTCCGCCCGGATTGCTACCACCATCTTGCTCGCTAATCCTGCCGTGAAGGAGCAGTGGTTGCACTGTTGTGTTTCGGCGTGGAGAGTAAGACAGCCGGTGAAATTACTGGCACGTGAGGCATCCCATCTTAGGCCTCTAGGTTGGCAACGCGTCTGCAATACCCCTGGTGTTGCAGATGTTTATGGGCGGTGGTGATCTCTTACCATCAGGAGATCCATTTGCTCGTTTTCCATCCAGTCAAATAAAAAAAAAATATATATTTAAATTTGAATTTTGAATTTGAATTTGGATAGGGAAAAATTTTGAAATTTCAGCACTGGGTTTAGAGTCTTGAATTTTGTACAGTCATTCACAACACAATCTCAATGAAGACCACGATATAAATTTTGGAAATTTCCAGGGGAATTTTGTAAAATCCCGAAATTTTCAATTGCAACTACCAGACCGAATAATTTACGCGTGCGAAGCCGCGGGTAAAAGCTAGTTCTGGTAAATAAGTAAGCATTTCTTGTGAATAAAGAATGCCGCCAAAAAAGACAACTAAAAAGTAAAAAATATTTATGCACTACCTAGCTGTTGCCCGCGACTTCATCTGCGAAGAATCCGTTTATCCCTATCCCGCGGGGACTTTGCTGATTTCCCGCAAAATTAGCCTAAGTTAATTTAGTATAAGTACCTAGTAATTTTTTTTTATCTAAGCGTCGTCGGTGTCGGGGGACCCCTAAGGCTAACAGAAAACTAAAGTACATAATATGTTGTATTTTTTAAAGTAAAAAAGATAACTAAAATGTAAAATATAATTACTTATGCACTACCTAGCTGTTGCCCGCGACTTCATCTGCGAGGAATTCGTTTATCCCTATCCCGCGAGGACTATGCTGATTTCCCAAAAAATTTGCCTAATTTAATTTAGTACAAGTACCTAGTAATAATTTTTTATCTAAGCGTCGTCGGTGTCGGGGGACTTCAGTTACCTACACCTTTTATCAAAAATTTTATTTAATTTTATACTAAACCTTGTTTCTTGCTTGCCAGCCACGAGTTAAAAAAATAATTTAGACAAAACATGAATTGTTACAATCGTACCGAGCCATCATACAAACAATATTTAAAAAATTTGTACGCCCCCACTAGCGCCATCTATCGGGGTACAACGAAACTACCCTGTTACAATAATAATTATTTCTACACTTACCATTTTCTCCGACCGAATGGCCCAGGATCCCGTCAGGGCGCACGCCTGCTTCTCTCAACACGTCCACCAACGCAATTTGGACGGCCGTGATTGATACCGCCGAGTTGAGGATATTGTCAAAGGCGACTTCAGGAGCTTCCGTCAGCACGTATATTAAGTCAAAGTTTAGTGGCCGTAGCGCTGCTGCCAAGCGTGCTATACTAGCCGCAAAGATCGGCAACTGCATCAAGGTTCGCGCCATTCCAGACCATTGTGAGCCCATGCCAGCGAAGACGAACCAAACTGGTCGCGTCTCTGTCACCTCCATCTGATGGGTGACAAATGTTTATTAAAGCAATGCGACAAAAGTACATTTTGATTTATTTATTAGGTAGCGCATGTATCTTTTTTATGAGCGTAGCCGAGTTTGCATGTAAAAATGGCCCTTTCTTCAAATATTTCCTATTTTTTTTTTAAAAGAGCCCTTATGACAAGTATTATTTCCTGTAAGTTTCAGCTTCCTATCTTTGTAATTTTCTGATGTTTTTTTTTTTATTAAAAAAAAAAACATTTCCTCCCCACATTGCCTTTAGGAACAGTAATATATACATAATGACTCACATAGTCTTGAAATAAAATTTAATAGTGCCAAAAAAAAATCTTGGATAAATGTAGGAAATAAAACTTCCGTGTTTTTTCTTGGTTTCTAGAAAAGCGACACCAACAGTTCTTTGTTAGGTGTTTGTTTATATAAAGGACTGCAACATAATAATATATTTTTTCAAAATAATCCAGTTGGTAATTTATACTATAAATTGGAAAAATAAAGGCTACGGTATACCCATACAAACAAACGAGCTACATAATAAACAGGTGAATAACACATCATTTAGTCGCAAAAGATATGGCATTGCAACCTCTTTAATATTAACTGGCTTATGCCCGCGCGCGACTTCATCTGACAGGCAGACAGATATATTATATACCAGCCAGTACCTATATCGTTAATCCCTACTTATTTTATATACCAGCGACCCGCCCCGGCTTCGCACGGGCAAAGTAAAAAAAAACCGGCCAAGAGCGTATCGGACACGCTCGAAATAGGGTTTCGTAGCCATTATGAAAAAAATAAGAAATATTTTTCTAAGGATTTCGTATTTTGTAAGGAATATTCTAAGTTTAGGTATATTTTAAACCTTAGGCTGCTATTTACTCTTAAACTACTAATAATTCCAAGAAAACTTAACCGTTATAGTTTTCCTTGTAAGTTTGATATACTTACTACCATCCTGAATTTTTTCAATTTTTTCCACCCACCGGTTTACGAGTAGATTCGATTTAATGAAAATTTGCACTGCAAAGTTGAATATTTTGCAAACACATCACTGAATCGAAAAATCGTTTTAGCAACCCCCTAAAGGTTTTAAAAGACCTATCCAACGATATCCCACACTTCAAGATTAGATGAGAAGTTAATTATTTACAGATAATAGGTACTTTAATTAAAAAAATATATATCAAAGTTTAAAAAACATGAAATAAAAACTTAAATTTAAAATTTAAAAAACCCCCGACATGAAAAACGCCAGCAAATATAAAAATAAAAACGCCCGAAAAAAACGAAAAGGCAATTAAAAAGTAAAAAATAATTATGCGCTACCTAGCTGTTGCCCGCGACTTCATCTGCGAAGAGTTCGTTTATCTCTATCCCGCGGGCACTATGCTGATTTCCCGCAAAATTAGCCTAAGTTCATTTAGTATAAAGTATCTAGTAATATTTTTTTATCTAAGCGTTGTCGGTGTCGGGGGACCGCTAAGGTTAACATGAAACTAAATATGTTTTATTTTTTAAAGTATTAACCTTAGCGGTCCCCCGACACCGACAACGCTTAGATAAAAAAATATTACTAGATACTTTATACTTAATTAACTTAATCTAATTTTGCGGGAAATCAGCATATTCCCCGCGGGATAGGGATAAACGAATTCTTCGCAGATGAAGTCGCGGGCAACAGCTAGATACTTCTTAATTATTTTTTACTTTTTAGCTGTCTTTTTTGGCGGCGTTTTTTTTCGGGTGTTTTTTTTTAAATATTTTTGCTGGCGTTATCTTGTGTCGGGGGTTTTTTTTAAATTTAAGTTTTTTTTATTTCATGTTTTTTAAACTTTGGTATATTATTTTTTAAAAACTGTACTAGTGTGTTGGATATCCTGGCTGCAGCATCAGCTCATCGTGTTGCCACCATTGCATTGTATGTAGAATCAAATACTGATCAAAATGAATCAAACACGACATATCTGCTATTATTATTTTTTCAAGAGTATACTGGTGTGCTGAATATCCTGGCTGCAGCATCAGCTCATCGAGTTGTCACCATTGCATTGTATGTAGAATCAAATACTGATCAAAACGAATCCAAACACGACATATGTGCTAATATTTTTTATAGAGTGTACTAGTGTGCTGGATATCCTGGCTGCAACATCAGCTCATCCTGTTGCCACTATTGCATTGTACGTTGAATTAAATACTGATCGAAACGAATCCAAACACGATATATCAGAGTGCCTCTAGTGAAAAAGGGAGTAACTCAAAATCGCTACTTTTCAGTAAAGGCAAAAACCTTTCTTTCGTCGTTTTTGGGTCTTTAGCGTTTAATATCAGATTTTTTTATGGTTTCAGGCTTTAGGCATAGGTTATAGCTTTCGTTTCATGGGTATTGTTTTAACATTAAGTTATTCTATACATATATTTTTTTAGTTTTTTATTTTCGAGTAATGCCCTTAGTCACGAAAGCATAACGGTATAACATGAATTGTATTAGTCATTTCTGTGATACCTTAAGACATAAGATGACTTATTCCCTTAACTACGACTGTTCTATGGTTATAACAATACTTATTCTACCCAACTTTTCACAAATAAAAGAATAATGTGACTTATTCAAGCTAATCGATTATGTACATGGGTACAATTATGCCATAAAGTAAAACCAACTTGTATTAAAAATAAGACATTTAATCAAAAATCAGTGGTTATCACTCCCCGTCGTAATTAAAATCATCCATGTCAGGGTCTCGGTCAGCCCCTTTCAGTTTCGGCAGTCGGCAGGTTTTTATAGAAGTCATGGCATTCGCTGTCAATGAATGGCAGAAGAGCCAGAAGATCCTTCTTTTTCTCCACGCTTATGGGGATAGGCTTGTTCGATATATTTGTTAGCAAATAGTTTAATTCTCTTGCTCTTCCGTATCTCTGGAATGAGATACTTTGAAAATCACCGTCGTCTGTTAAATTTTTTTTATATTGAACAACCAATGGATCAATGTTCGTGTATCTAAACCAAGTTATCTCAGGCCAGTAAACTTTCTCTCTGTTGATATTATTTTTTCTCAAAATCAATGGTCCTTTTAGGAGTTTTTCAAAGTTATAGAAATTTTCTAGAACCATTTCTTTTACAGTAAATTGTCCTCTTTTGCCTGCAGACCTTACCATCTGGTAATAATCTCTTGGTAGATGTAAAGTTAGTACTTTTTTTTTGGCTTTTTCGATAACAGAGTGATCATAGTCGCACTCCATATGCGTATGACCAGGCACTAGAAATTTGTGATCAATCGATTGAATATGATCACATTCTTTCATAATTGTTATAAACATAGCACTTACGAAAGAGTTTTTGTTTTGTCCTCCGCAAGTGTCTGAGTACAGTATAATTTTAGTAACAGTTAGGGGAAGTTTTTTAATATAATCATACAGACATGAGGCAATTTCGTTTCCACCACGCTTGCCTGAGCATTCGTGCCACATGTAGCACGTTGCCTTCTTTTCTTTGCAGTTATGTATGGTTAAGTTAAAGGTCCAAAGACTTCTTTTATAAAATGCCATACCAGAAGACAACAAAGGTGTTGGCAGACATTGCTGAAGATCAAAAGATAAAACTATTAATGATTCGTCATTTTCAGATAATATCTTATCATTTCTTTTTTGATCGTATGCCTTTGTAGCCTGCTCTTGGTGATCATTGAGTTTCTTCTCAAGGTCTGCTTTTTCTTCGGGTTTTAAAGAATATTGAATTTCGGCTTGTAACCTGTCACATTTTGTGCAGGTATCCACTTTTGGGGGCTTAAAAGATAGATTCAGGCTTCCAAATATTTTTGAGTAAATCGTTTTACAAATACGGTCCTGTTCTAAAACATTTTCACAATATAGTGAATACATCTTATCTAGGCTGAGATGACTTGGTAAAAACTTTTTCGTCGTCTTGTTACGAGCGTAGTGGCTTTCGTATTGTGGAAATGACAAAATATGTTGACGGACCTTTTCAAGTTCTTCTTCTGACCACTTGGGAGAAGAAGCAATACCTCTTGAGGGTGTTGGAATGATTATACCCGATAGTGAATCTCTTTTCTTTGTAGCTTGCAGGAAGACAAACTTGGCACTTTCATCAAATATAGTTAAAAAGCAATTTTTGCATACTTTTTCGTGTACGTCTCTTCCCCAGTGAATATGGTACGAAAATGTGCAGCTTCTTACTTTGTTAACGTTTACCTTTGCTACTTTTTTTTCTTCTACTGAAATTAATGAAGCTATGTATTGGACTCTTTTATCGTATGACCCCAGTTGCCAATAATGATGAAATAATTCCTTTCGAACCTGTTTGGAAATTCTGTTTTTACAGTGAAACCTACAAATTTGAAGTTCTTTCATTTGCCGTGCTGGTCTTGGTTTTCCTTTTGAATTATATGCCTGCCCAGTATTTCTCAAGTGTCTATTTTCGTTTCTTTTTGAACGACTAATTATGTTAGCCTGTGGAATGGCAGCGCCATATTTAAAATTTAATGTCAAGCGGCGCGGCCATTTTGAAAAAATCTTTCTTGACTGCAGTGACACCTACGAATTAATTTCGCGAATTCGCGAATTTTATTAAAAATATCACCAAAAAAAAACTACTTTCATTTTATAGATAAGCCTTACAGTGATAGTTTAGCATAAAATGGCATATCTAATTAAATAACAATGAATGACCTTCTATTTCTGTGAACTTTATTATTCATTATCAAATATCTGATAACCAAATTTTTCTCAGTCATGTATTAAATAACTATAATTACAAAATAAAACAATTACCTGTAGGAAACACTGATTTATTTCGTAAAATATTAATTTATTTACGAAACAAAGCCCTTTTATAGTCTTTCAATATCAAATAATAGTATAATACGAGGTTTCCAAAAATACCAGCGCACGGCAGCGGCCACACAGTGAAACTTGAGTAAACGATAAGAACGAAATTTCTTCCGTAGTGTTGTCGCGGCCGTTAATAAATGCCATCCTTGTCTATTTATGAACGCATTCTGCAAGAATAAGCAAGCGAGATATAGGTCTACCAGTTTATATTTGTTAGTGAAATACGTCACCCGCCAACGACCGGGAGCCGGTCGCTTGCCACTCAAGGGTTTTTGACAGCGTGCCGGGAGCCGGTCGCCTGCCAAACAAGGGTGTGCCGGGACCCGGACGCTTGCCACTCCAAGGGTTAGAAGATCTAGGTTTGGGTTTAGTATTTCTATTGACAATTTTTCTTAAATCAATCACTTCATTGCGTGTTGGTTCTGCCTCAGTTACGGCGTTAGATACTGATTCTACCGGTTCATTCGATTCTACGTCGCTATCGTCAGAATCTGATACATAACATCTTTTAGCTGGTGGGTTTGGTGGCTGCCAAGTAACGTCTTTAACACTGTCGTCGCTATCATAAACACTTGCATATTGATGCAATCTAGATGTTGATGGTTGTGGATGGTCCTAAAAATCAAAATAACGCTATAAAAATAATGCCTACGCACAGCAATGTAATTATAAAAACAATACTTACCATAGACGTAAACTCGTTTTGCTTATCCGTGCATTTTTCAGGAATCTTTTTGATGCTTATACCTAATTCTTGAGCGGTGACCAGCAAACTCTGTAGAAAAATATCACAATTTATGCATCATACAGTCATTAAATATTAAATACATTGGTAACCAATTTACATTACCTTATTTCCAGCATTATTATTTGACTCGTCTCGAGAATCCTCTATAACGTCATGTAATGCGTCATTATTAATGTTTTTTTCAAAGTCTTGAATCGAGATTTTCCCAACCTGTAACCGTTAGCAAAAAAACATTAGAAGCCTCGCTTAAACAAATTAAAATAACACCATTAAATTATATTAGATTGTTATAGTCCTTGTATGTACCTCCTGTTCGCCATATTGTTCAGTGTCACTCCAGTTTATTTGATAATCTGCTGGTTCGGACGGGATCTGTAAAGTTGTTAACAACCGTTACTCTCAAAATAGGTAAATAAGTAATAATCGGTAAACCCATATCAAAAACAAAAAAAAACGCTAATTCTGCATGTGCCCGATTCCTAACCCAGAACAAAGCAAAGGCTATAATAACGCATGAAATGCACACACTCAAATTCGTGTTACCTATTTATACTTAGACAGTGTCGTCGCCTTTGTATTGTGCCGCGTCCTGTGAAATTATTAGATTCATAACTTAAAGCAACAACAAAACATAAAATACCTATATACCTACGAATTGGAAGGCAGCCATATGGTTTATCAATTTATTTAGACACAACTTCCTAGTCCACTGTAATAATTTATTTCAAAACGAGTAGGTAAGTACCTAAATATTTACACAATCTAGCATAACAGCTATCTACCTGTTTATTTTGTAATAAGTATAATTCAATTCAGAAAGGTACTTACCAAATTTGGGAGGATTAATCACCAAATTCGTCAATTTTCTTCCTCTATGCATTTTTCACTCAGTAGCACGTACACTGTATCAAGTCGTAACTAATACCTACTAATATTACTCTTTGATTCAAAGGACGGCGAGTTTTAGGAACTTTTATCAATTAAATTGCTGTTTTGAAGAGACGCTCAATTAAAGTTAAATATTTCACGTCTAAATTATGAATAAATATTATTATGAATAGTGTACCCTCAAAATAAACATACAAAACCTTAAAGTAATTAAACGAAGTGTTTCCTATTGAGAGCATTCTAGCCAATAGCAAGGTGGTCTAGGTGCGGATATGACCAATCGCGGCTAGCGGAGCAAGGGAATGCTTCGAATTGTGTCTTTATGCACTCTGAACTATAAGGGAATAGTTCGAGTTATGCCTTTATGTACACTGAGCTTTAAGGGAATAATCGCTTTTAATTCTATTGATGTCCACATTGTTATGGAACAACATCAGTTGTGTCTTTTTGTAAAAGAATAACTACAGATGTGTCTTTAGGTTGAACGTTTTTTTTGAGTTAAAAGCACTTGTACCTTTAGACTGAAAAAAAATTGCAGATAAGTAGAAATATGCCTTTAGAAACGGTGAGTTATGCCCATAGCGTAATCAAAAAAACTGGGTTAGGGGATAGCTAGAGATATGTCCTTTTGTCACAATATGTAACCAAACACGCTGAATCCAATGGTGTAATTAAAACCTAAGGGCATAACTCGTCTTATTCCCCTTTTCACTGGAGGCACTGATATCTGCTATGGTTTTATCAAGAGTGTACCTACCTACTAGTGTTCTATCCTGGCAGCAGCATCAGGCCGAGAATTCCATAATCTTGCATAGTTATATAGCATACATGGTTGTTTCAAATTTTAGGTCCCACATATGTTTGAAAGTAACGTAAATACCATTATGCGTCAAAGATTCCTATCGCAGTGAACAAAAGAGCTGATAATCTTGAAACGGCTGAACCGATTTTGATAAAACATGTCTAAGATCCATCGCTGATAAACTTGCTTTCAAATAAAAAAAACCGCATTCAAATCGGTCCACCCGTTTAAGAGCTACGGTGCCACAGACAGACACACAGACTTACAGACACACAGACACACGTAGCGGTCAAACTTAAAACACCCCCCTTTTTGCGTCGGGGGTTAATAAAGTTGTGTTAAATTTTTGTGATGTGTAGATATCATTTAATAATATTGTAAATCTGTTCAAAAAAAAATATACGTCGTTGAGTTTCTTGGCGGATTCTTCTCAACAGAGGTTTTTCAGAACCGGTGGTAGATTTTATATGACATTCATAAGTGCTTGTTATAGCCTAAATTGAATAAAGATATTTTGACTTTGAGTCGAACATTAATAGTAGGTACCTCAGTTGCTTCCAACACAGGCGGGGTATTGCGCTTGGGATTCAACACTGCATAGCCACGGTACGTGTGTCGTGGAATAGCCCTCGCATGCACAGCATCCAACAAAGCATGGAGCTCAGCGTCCCGTGGATGAGCCGCTGCTAGCTTTAGAAGCCGTACGACTGCAGCTTCGGTCCTTCCCGAAGCCAGCACTAGTCGTGGCGCGGGGTAGGACGCTGGTGGCGGCCGCTCGCCGCCCTGCGACTCTAAGATGACGTGGGCATTGGCGCCGCCGAAGCCGAAGGAGTTGACGGCAACCAGCCCTCCCTGCCACGGCGTGTTGCGGTCCACCACCTAAAAGAAGCAGATTGTATCACTCATGTGATAATTACTTAGGTCATAGATAATACTTTTACGGTGTGGCAATGGAGACACCATAGCATGAAGAAAAGATGGTCGTTGGGCCCGAAAAGTTCTCGAATAGATATTTACGGGGAACAATTTTTCATACCTTTTGTTTACGAATTTCAATCAAATATTGCTGGATTAACATGCAACAATAATTTTAAAACCAAATTGACAATAATAAAGGAGTTATCATTTACCTAGTGTAAGCAAATAAGATTATTCTTTGCGATATTGGTGTTAGATAATTGAACTTTCATATTTTTTGAGAATTCGTTCATAATATTTATTAAAATGAATACTTAAAAATACTTACTTTAATACGGCCATCACTGAGGGCGGGTATTTCAGGGGCAGGCGTCTTATAGTGCAGGTTCCCTGGGATGACTCCACGCTCCATCGCAACCACCACCTTCGCGATTGAGCAAAGGCCTGACGCCGGCTCTGAGTGCCCCATGTTAGACTTGACAGAGCCTAGCAAGAGCGGCGTGGTGCGACCCTCACAAAACAGCCCAGCGATTGCATTGACTTCTTCCGGATCACCGGCTCTAGTGCCAGTACCATGCGCTTCAAAGTACGCGACATCCTGTGGCCTTAAGTGAGCCTCTTTGAACGTTTCTTGCGCGAGCTGACGTTGGATAGCTCCCGTAGGGTACGTGATGCCTTGCGCCTTGTAACCATCTGAGTTCGTACCCGCACCGCGCACCGTGCAGTACAGTCGACGGCAATCGCGCCGTCTCTGCAGTAACACAGTCACGACAGCTTCAGACCGCACGTAACCGCATCCAGACGCGTCGAACGCGGCGCAACGACCCTCCGGAGACAACATGTTTAACCGATGAAAAGGGAGCGAGGTGGCTGGTAAAAGATCAAGACAGGCCCCAGCAACAATAGCTGCATCGCATTTACCAGCACGGATATCAGCTACGGCATGAACTAATGCGTACGTTGAGCTAGAGCAGGCGGTGTCAACGACGTAAGATGGTCCTTTAAAATCGAAGGTGTAGGACACACGGTTAGCGAACATGGCGCGTTGGCATCCAGTGAGTACGTAGCCTTGGATCGAGTCTACGTTAGCGTTGCATATCTCGACAGTTTCTGAGTTGAATGTGCCCACGTAGACGCCAGTTCGTGAGCCGCGCAGTTCTTCGGGGTTTAAATCCGGCATCTACGATGGCCTCGTGGGTTAGCTCTAACAGCATACGCTGCTGTGGGTCCATGAGATCGGCCTGCTTAGGATTTACTCCGAAGAACGCGGTGTCGAAATGCGCGAGGTTCTTAAGCTTGCCATTGCGCTCTGGCAGGCCGTGCAACCCTGTCAAAATTAAACACCTTAAAGTATTCTAACATTTAACTTTTTTTACGATTGGAATTTTATGCATTAATTCGATTTAAGCGATTACGCGCAAGAAGACTTCCAACAGCATCCTGAATGTAATTTCTGAGAGGTTTAACTGCCCTATCCCGGCTCGGCCAGGTGAAAGGGTTTGCATAATTTTAGATTTTACCGAATAATTACTGTCCTTACTAGAAAGAAAGAAAGGAAGAAAATATTTATTTGCAAACAGTACAGTCAAGGTCGAAGATAATAATATATGCATATATAAGTATTGTGAAAAAAAGTAAGTTAAGGTCAAAAGATATAATACTCATCCGAATACTAATAAACATGCAAACTTCAATGGTTACATAAATATGTATAAGGCAAGTCCAAAAACTTGTATACAATTAAAATTACATAATTGGTATTCTGCAAATGATGCAAAATATTGTAGTCATTTTTATGTCATTGAATATGTGGATTCAGTAACTGCTGCGAAAATATGTATCATCATCCCAGCCTATATACGTTCCACTGCTGGGCACAGGCCTCCTCTCAGAACAAGAGGGCTTGGGCTATAGTTCCCACGCGGGCCCAGTGCTGATTGGGAAAAAATATGTATACAAAATATAAATAAATAAATAAATATCACGGGACAATTCACACCAATTGACCTAGCCCCAAAGTAAGTTTAGCAAAGCTTGTGTTATGGGTACTAAGCAACGGATAAAATATAATTATATAGATAGATACATACTTAAATACATATTAAACACCCAAAGACCCGAGAACAACATTAGTATTTTTCATACAAATATCTGCCCCGACACGGGAATCGAACCCGGGACCTCAAGCTTCGTAGTCAGGTTCTCTAACCATTATGCCATCTGGTCGTCAAAATATAAATCTGCGATAATCAACTTTATGGTGTTGTAACACACCAAACAAATTGAATAGAATGTTTGTCAATTCACGAAAACATGTTTTGACCTGTCACAACGTTAACAGATTTTGTATGTACAGTCACGTCTAAAAATATGTATACAAAAACAAGGTTGCATAAATATGTAGTCATACATTGTATCAAAAATATTTATCTATTACTGACACCAAAAATTGTATTCATTAAACTTTTCAGTATTATGTAATCACAAAATGCTTCAGAAAGTTGCATACTTAAATAAATTCCATTTAAATGTATACACCTCGTAGGCAAAAATAAGTATACATGAATGGGTTCCATATACATATAACCACACCAATTTGGCAAATATTTGTATACGCCGTTTGATTCATAAATATGTAAACACGATTTGATATTTTGATTCGTTTTGAAGAATTACTGTTTGTCTCTTTCGTAACCTGCATGCGGGCAGGGACATACATACACGAATCCATACTCCATTAAAATAATATTATATACTGGTGACCCGTTCCGGCACAACACGGTTACGGTATACATAGACACCGTGAATCACACTATTTATTTGTGAAAACCGCATCAAAATCCGTTGCGTAGTTTGAAAGATCTAAGCGTACAGACAAAAAAAGCGACTTTGTTTTATACTATGGAGTGATGAATTGAAAGTAACTGTCTGTTCCGGATCACGTCGAAACCTCTGACGACTGGTTTCGACAGTCAAGGGGCTGAACATAGGTACTTAGTTTTATCTCCAAAGCAACCCTTAAGGGGAGAAAATGGGGGATGAACTGACTGGAGTGAGCTGGATGAAATTTGGTATGGATATATTTAATTTTATACACCATCAAGATCACCAAATACTTGGAAACGTCCAGAGTGGTCATTAATATCGACTAAGCCAAAGCGATCAAGTGTTCGGTCATCCACTGAGGACAGATCCACTGAAGCATCTATAAATTTGCAATCTTTAATCATTGTAATATAAAATAAAATAAAAACAAAAAAATGCTTAGTGCACCTTTCTAGAATGGCCCTAAACTGAAATACTCAAATTTACAAGTCAATTCAATCTAAGGACTGTCAAGTGCGTCATAGAATAATCGTGAGATAGACGTATGCAGGACAAATCCGCACTGTTTTCGTGAATTGTCAAAATCAGTTAAAATACACTACTAATTCTATGCCAGTCAGACAAGGTTTGTTGTTTGCAGTCTGGATACATTTTATGAATCAAACGGCGTATACAATATTTGCCAAATTGTGTGGTTATATGTATAGGAACCCATTCATGTATACTTATTTTGCCTAGAGGTGGATACATTTAAATGGAATTTATTTAAGTATGCAACTTCTGAAGCATTTTGTGATTACATAATACTGAAACAGTTTAATGAATACAATTTTTGGTGTCAGTAATAGATACAATTTATGATGAAAATGTGTGGCTACATATTTTTCAAAATTTTTTTGTGTATACATACTTTTAGACGTGACTGTACATAACAATGCTAATGCATATAACAATGTTTTGTACAGTCACGTCTAAA
>NC_133493.1:1571301-1611798 GCF_025370935.1 Choristoneura fumiferana
TGGTGTGCAAAAAGAGTTATATGTATTGTATTGTAAATTGTATTGTGTCACGGTGCAGCTGAACTAGATGGCTGAGGAGCCTCCGTGTCTACCATTTGTTTGTGCAACAATGTGTGTTTTTTCTTGCAAACACGGCAACAACCTCTTAATTGGCAGTGGAACGAACTGTGACCTTTACGGAAACAATTTTTACATAATTGCAATTTAGATATCTCATAAATCCTATCATCTATATTAATTTCTTGAAATTTTGAGCATTCATATAAGCGATGGCTTTGGCTACAAAAATCACAAATAATTGGTTTTTATCAACAGAAACCATAAAACTTTGGTTTGTGTTCCCGGGCACAAATTTGTGGTCACTCTTGTCCGGTTGATTGCAATAAGAAGTTTCTATACATCAGCACGACTGCGCAAGAAAGAATAAAATTCCTCCAAAGTAGGCAACGACTTAAGGTTGCTTTTGTACTCTTCCCACTTTCTACTCGTGTTTGTGTCTAATTTAGAGGACACCATGAAAATAATTAGGGCATCCCATTTATCAGTCAGCTGATCGAGACTTTCAAGGGCTCGCAAATGCTTTGAACGATTCCTTTAGAGTCAAAAGAAAAGAGAGCTTTCAAGTGATTATTAATCAAAATGTTTTTATTGTTGTATCGGTCGTATAGAAGTTCCCATGCGACTTTATAATTGTTTGCACTAAACTCAATGGATTTTATAACTATACTTGCATTGCCCTCTACTGAGGAGCGTAGGTAGTGGAACTTATTTATGTTCGGAATGTCACTGTTGCCATTTATCATTGACTCGAAACTGTCACGAAACTCGATCAATTTTAAATAGTTGCCATCAAACGTAGGCAGTTTAATAGTTGGAAGTTTTATTGTGTTGCATGAATTTGACTGACAGCTTGTCACTGAAGCACGATCGTCCTGGATCTCCGGTGTTTTATGTGATTGTACTGATTCTAATATGTCCTGCCCAATTGCAATAAAAGAAAGAGTTTGTCTGGAAGAGATCGCTTTTAAGCGATAAGACCGACATTGTCTACAGGGCAGACAACAACCACACAGGGTAGACGCAGGACAAAACCTAGTCTTTTGTACGCGGCGTCAGTCACCGCTTCGATGTGAGCGTGGAACGTGAGTCCCGGATCGAAGAGAACACCCAAGTCACGCACCTGTGCTGACCGCGCAATAGGAGTACCACCGATGGTATACTGGAATTCGCGAGGGGTATTAGAGATTCAGGAATCTAAGTGTTTATATTATAAGTTTTTTGTTCTGATTTATGGTGTGCAATGTGCAATAAAAAAAAATGTATTGTTTTGTATTGAAATTCTTGGGATCACTTTCACAGCACTAACACAATGAAGAGAGTACTCACTATAGCACCACGTCAAGGATCAACATGTCAAGGTCTTCAGGATAAGGTGGATTTTCTTTCAGGAACAGCGTCACAGGATACAACTGGATACAGCGTTACAGGATCTTACTCGATACAGTGTTCCAGGATACACCCAGGTACAGCCGGATACAGCCGGATACAGCGTTACAGGATTCAACAGGACACAGTGTTATGAATGCGGCGGAGTTGAGTCTAAGGGTTTTGATACGACCAATTAAAGTTGTAACCGGCTAGCCGGTCGGAGAAATAAAAGGCGTGTGGTTACAAAATAAAAATATAATACAAAAGAAAATATATACAATTATTTCAGTCAGCACTGCTCTTGTAGATAAATTTTAAAAAACACTGGCCTGAGACTTGTAGGATAGGTAGGGAAACAGGGCAGGGTGTTGAGGTAGCCTCGAAGCGTCCAGTCGCGACGGCGATCTGCTCCGAGGCAGCAGAACGGAGAGGAAGTGGAGATGATGATTTGGATTCAGCAGGAAAAAGGAAGGGCTGGAATAAAACACCCTGCTTTACTGCTTGCTTGCAGCACCCATCCAAGTCTCGTTATATAGTGTCGGACCAGCGAAACAAAGCTAAACGAGACTTGGATTAGGTTTCACACAATATAAACAAAAATAAATGTTACAAACAGAGCAAATAATATTTACAATACCTGCAATAGTGGCAGCCCTTATATCACAAGTAAAAGTCAGTGAATTAGCTATCACAAAGTGAATAATTAATTATTTCTATAAATAATCAAATTTCGGCTTACGCCCTGCCAAATAGTAGAGCCAATCGCGGAAAAAAAACAAATGAGTATCAACAATTTAGAATTTAGAATTTTGTTCTTCTGTAAGCGGCCAGTTGCGCACCGCGGAGGTTTGCCATGTTACAAAGTCCACTTTCGCACTAGCACTTCAGAAATGTTTTCCTGGTATATTTTTAATATATCCCTTAGCTGCCACCAATGTTATAAAGGAAATGCCAATCGAGTTTTAAAAAAAAGATTTAATTAAACTTCCAAAACTAATATTATGTTGGAGAACATGGAAAAATAATGGACCGGTATTTAGCTATTTCGGCTCAAACTTACATTATTACAAAAAAAAACACCCTTCAAAGTTACTTCGGACCGCTTTTCTTTGTAAAATATGAGTTATTCTTGAAAGGTCAAAACATTAACATTCAGTTTTAAACCTGGCCTTCACCATTTGTCTTTGAATATGAAAGTACTTACGCAAGTAAGATAACAAAAAAAAAATTACAACCTACGTAAGCATTTCGACCTAACCTAACCTAACCCTTTGCTATATAGTAATTTTATTTTCTCAAAAATGTCCGTAAAAGTTGACATTATTCTTTACATATCAAAAGGTGAAGTGCATAGTTTATGGCCAGCGAAAAATTAAAAAGTTAAAAAGATTGCAGGCGCGCTAGCTCGACAATAATAAATTAGCGCGCCTGCAATCAGTCACAAATTTAAAAAAAAGTTAGAAAGGCCATGGAAATGTTGGCACAAGTCATATACAGCCAAATCTAATGGGCGGTATCAGATATTTTGTTGGAACTTTGGACTTTTTTATTGGGTTTGAAACAGCTTGTGGTGTTTTCGGTGGAAAAATAAACCTGCAGTTTATTTTTAATGGAAAAAGGCGGTAAAGCGAAAGAAAAATAATTGGAATAAAATTAAATGTTATGATATACTTTGAGAAAAAGTTTAGGCTATTTCAGAATTATTCATCATTTTTGAGAGAAGCTTTATATTAGTCTCGGCTGGAATAGCAATTGCTGGCTTCGTATTAGTTAAATAGACTCGCAAGCTCGTCCGTTTAATACTCATACTCAGCCAGCAATTGGCTACTTCCAGGCCACGACAATAATCTACTATTATCTACGCACATATCATTAGTGCTCTAAAATGCGTTCGAAAACCGAAGGAAATGACCAGCATTATTACAACCAATTTTACTATGAGAGGTAAAATCTCTAAAATCTGAACTGTAATGTCATAACAGTACAGATTTTCGTACTGTTATGAGTTTAAATTTGGAACAACTGTCAAAACTCCAGTGGGTCTTTATTCTAGTATCCATAGATATTAACACAGTTATCGATACGAAACGTCAATTCAGTATGTTTTTTAATATAATCCGCACGACATTTGCTCTCGAGTGACATGAGAATAGTGACCTCATTCGTTTGTCTATGATTTAAAAAAAACATTCGTCTTGACGTAGGATCGAATTGCCGCCATTACTGTTGTCATTTTCATTTGTTTGAATTGTTTGTTGGTTTTTTGCTGTTACGAAAGTAGAATTGTGAAAAGTTTTAGTTGAAAATATGAGTAGTAGTGACTCCGAGAACGATATGAACACTCCGCCGGATATCTTAAATGCATACATTTTCACCCGAAGAAATAAATAAGTTTCTAAACGAGGCACCAGATCAATTATATCTGCAGTCAAAGGTAACTTACTTAATTTGTTTTAAGTATTTAATGGAATTTACGAGTAAAAAAAATTGATTTCATGTAAGCTCGAAGTTTTCTATATACATATCTCTTAGCACATTGAGAACTTGATATTGATATTGTTTCAGGTGGCACTAATATTTGGAGTTATGGGTCCTTGCCGCCGACAAAAATTTAGTGATGCCCAAATTTTTGATAAAACCATTTTAGTAACTGTCCGCAATACAAAAACAAAACGTTCGAAAGTTCTTTCACAGAAACTGGAAGTTACATGGAGTTGCGCCCAAAAACTTGCTCAGCATTTTTTTTTTTTATTAATTACTCAGCTGGGAAATGCACTAACCGACACATTGGCATCAATAAGTTTGGAGCATTGGGAAAAACCATAGCAAATTATTTGAATCTTCCGGAACCTAAATATGTGATGTAGTTATATTCAATTTATTGTAAGTATATTTCAAACACAATCCTTGTATTGTTTCTGAATAAATAAATTAACCTGAGATGTACACAGGACACTGCTTCCGCAGGACATCGGCCACTTTGCTGGTAGATGCAGGCGGTGATATAACAACTTTAAAACGCCACGGGGGCAATCAATGAAAAATAAGGTTAATGTGTCAAACCAGATTCTTAATTCAATTCAACACAAAGAAATATTAAATATAAACATGGCATCAAGCTCAACTTCAAACCAAGACCCTACAACCACAATTCAACCAGGACCAATCAATATATCATATTGTACCAATGTGAATGTCAACTACTATCACAATAAATAATTTGTTTCTGTTTTTGTTTAGATTTATTTTTGATTGCATTATTTTAATATCCAAAGTCTATAGATATTTTACAGGTAGCAATGCAGGTCATTTCCCTACGGCTTCTGAACCCATCTTAGAGTACTTATGATATGTGTGTAGATAAAGTAATGTATGCAACTGTACATAATTAGGCCTTAAAACATGTGTGTGGTTTTTGAAACACCTATGTATGCTATATAACTATGCAAGATTATGAAATACTCGGCCTGATGCTGCAGCCAGGATATCCAGAACACTAGTAGGTACACTCTTGATAAAACTATAGCAGATATGTCGTGTTTGATTCCTTTTGATCAGTATTTGATTCTACACACAACGCAATGGTGGCAACACGATGACCTGATGCTGCAGCCATAACATGCATGATGATGTGTAATAACGGGTTAGTTTAGCTCTAGTATCTTGAGCTGAACCCACAACGGGCTTCTGTGTCGATGCGTATAACTGTTCGTAAAACCTTTCGAGCTCTCTCAACAACTCCGGTTTCGATGAGATGATACTGCCATCGTCGATCTTCAACTTAGTCATTTGGCTTTTCCCAATAGATGAATTCTTTGCAAACACTTTAGAGCCCTGATTCCGCTCAATTGCGTCCTGAACTCGTGCAGTATTAAAGGCACGCTCATCGTTTTGCATGGATTTTGAGATTCGTCTATAAGGTCTGCCATATTCCGACATGTCAGTTGAAGATTGCAACCTCATCTCGTTCCGAAGTTCCATTAATTTAATTTTTTCATTGGAGAGCTTCTGAGGTCTTTTCCGGCGTGGAGTCTTAAAGAACTGGGACCCCACGGCCTGAACAGTTTCCACCAGCTCGTTATTAATCTCGTCCGTGGTTTTGCAATCAGCTAGGCACTGGAAGCGATTATGCAACGCGAGTTGAAAACTTTCGGGGTTCTGGATTTGGGCAGGAATAGGACGGAGCGTGGACTTCATCAGACGTGACCGTTCAAGCTTCACATTGATATTCAGTGTGCCTCTGACAATACGATGATCACTTCCGGTGAATATTCGCTTCTTGGTCGTCCTCAGTTGTGCGTAGCCAGGGCCAATATCCGATGGGGATGGTAGCAAGGAGTCACCCGGAGATTCTTAGCATTCCCTACTCCTCCGTTATCTGGTCCGCTACCAAGGCCAGGGATAGAGATTGAGAGAGAGATTGCCATAATCCCCACGATTGGCAGGCGGCTTGGGGATCGCAGTATTACGTAGAAGACGCTGCTGCCCGTCTTCTGGATTTTCCCTTTGTCGCCTTCTACGACACCCAACGGGATGGAATGGAGGGGGAGCTAGTCTTGTCCGGACACCCCACGGACGGATGGTGAAACCAATATTGTCTTTTAACACCTCTTATACCATATTTCAAGCGAAATAAAGTTATTTATATTTGTGCATTTAGGGTAGGCAGAGCTAGTGCTGGTGGCGCACTGCTTCACAGCAAACTCCCAACTGCCTACACAGCAATCGACACTACTTCTTCTTCATCGTATTCTTCATCTGAAGGTCGTGCCTGTCTTGATAAGCCTTTACGGAGACGTTGACGAACTGCTTTCACACCCCTATGTCCTCGACCAGTTTCAGAGCTGCAGGCAAGGTGAGCCCCGTGATCGCCTTAATTTGATCCGACCATCGGGTCAGTGATCGTATTCTCTGGGCCTTTTCCCCTCATCTTGCCTAGCACATTCAGTTTCTCTAGGTTGTCTGACTCCCTTCGAGCCAAAATGGCCAAAATAGCCGAGTACTCGCTGGTAGCAGGTTGTGGATAATCTGGTTCCGACATTCAGCTGGTCGAGCATGATGGTTCTTTTTGCTGTCCACGGTTTGCGTCCTCAATAATATTACGGCGTGCATTAGGCCAATTCTAGGGTAGGCAGCGCTGCTCGCGCCGCAATTGCGCGCCGCCAGCTCAAGACGCTGCCTATCCTGGAATTGACCCTGGATTGCATGCCTATCTAATCTAACGCGCGGGCGATCGTGATTGCATTCATTATCTCTTTCTAACCCATCCATAATACCAAGTGTCTTACACAATAAGGCCTCTACTGACAGTGGCACTGGTAGTGGTAATAGTAATTTACAGAAACTCACACTGGACATGGTAAACTAAATAACTCTGAATTAAGCGCTCTCACAACGTTCACAAACTTTCCCATTTATGTAAGTACTAGCTTTTGCCCGCGGATCCGCCTGCGTGGTATTCGGTTATCGCATGCATGCATGCATTTTTCCGGGATAAAAAGTAGCCTATCACTCTTGGGCCCATAATCTCTATGCCAAAAATCACGTCGATCCGTCGCTCCGTTACGGCGTGAAAAACGGACAACACACACAAACATACAAACACACTTTCGCATTTATAATATTAGTATGGATTATTAGGATTATTTAGTTTTGGTTCCATTATTTTCGCATGGAACCTTAAAAAAACACGTTTTCAACTATTACTTCACGCATGATTTGACGGTAAATCCTTCTGGCCGCTCACAAATTTCACCAATTAGTAGTCGTTTGGCGCGCGCTGCACTTGTAACGCTGCGCTGTATACTTTTAATAGGTCAAAATGTTATTAAGGAATATTATTGTGATTTTATTTTTTATCGGTAAGTTTTTTTTTATTCGAAATATCTGTTTTGACAGCACCTTGCGCTTCTTAACTTCAAGATATATTACCTAATCTCAACAAAATTATACACGGTCTTTATGGCGTGACACAACCGACCATGTAAAAAATAGAGATTTATGAGAGCGTACTGTAACGAAAATAAAAAACCGGCCAAGAGCATGTCGGACACGCCCAAGATAGGGTTCCGTAGCCATTACTAAAAAATCAAGTAATATTTTTCTAAGGATTGTGTGCGGAATATTCCAAGTTTAAGTATACTACAAGCTTTTATTTAGCTTCACCTGTCCCGTTGTCTGTCTGTCCGTCCGTCTGTCTGTTTGCCTGTAATCAAATCTTGTGAGTTCAATTTGACCAACTTCCAGTAGTCAGATTGACTTGTAATTTGGAATACTTATGTAAATTGCGTGACAACACAATAATCTGGTAGTTTCTTTAATATTTTCCGCAGCGCATGCGTTGAAACACATTTTATGACTATTTATTTTACACCTTGGGCTACATTATTGAAGTTTTAGTACGGATCCCTAATTTTTTTAAATACAATATAGCCTATGTCACTCGGAGATAGTGTAGCTTCCCAACGGTGAAAGATTTTTTTAATCGGTCCAGTAGTTTCGGAGCCTATTAAATGCAAACAAACAAACAAACAGACAAATCTTTCCTCTTTATAATATTAGTTTATATAGACAAGAAATCTACGGATACAACTATTTGATATATACATATATTTGTTGAGTTTTATAATTATCAATGCTATGCCTCCTGTGATCAGTGTGTAACTCGACTTGTACCCTTTTGTGTGTGTTTTATTTAGAAAAAAATAGAAATAAACAACGAATTTTGGGTCTATCTCACGTACTTTTAGGTGCTGTAGTTTCGGAGATAATTTTGTGAAAAGTGATACAACTAGCAGCATTTCGGCAAAAAGATCGTGCATAATATATCAAGTTCGTCGTTCGTCAAGATCGTCGATATAATATATTAAGTTGTAACCCCTTTATGTAATTGCTCTAAAGCTTATTTTCATGCTTTGTGGTATAAGTGAAATTGTATTTATTTTCACATTTTATTTTTCGGTATTTTTTTGCGGAAATATTGATATATCTACAGTTATACCACTTTTGACCAATTTTTCTAAAACCAGACCAGGGTACAACTCAACATGTACTACTACCAATGCGAGACCAATTTTATACATTTTTTTTGTGATAAGTGATACATATCGTCATGAATCACAAACACATTTTTAAATGTAAAGGTATACAAATTGAATTATATCTAAAAGTCAAACTATTCCCGTAAAATATTTATGCAATAACAGTTGTGTTAAGTGATACAAGTGCGAGCATAAAGAGTGTAGTGGGAGTGCGCGGGGGTGCGGTGACGCGGGATCGGGGTGCGCGGGACCTGCTCGCCTCAGTGTCGCTGTAAACTGATACAAGTTACTTTACTTTTTGCAAACTAAAAGTTAGGTAAATTTTATTTGTAACGGGGTACAAGGACAAAAAATAAAATTTTCAGGGTTTTATGTTTTACTTTACTTTAAGCAACATTGAGCTGGAAACATACGCTGAGTGAGTGAGTGTGTTTTACAAGTTCATGTATATCATATATATCAGTTTACACCAAGAGATATTATGGGTGCTATAGGGTGCACCATGATATAACTGAACTTGTATTACCTAACACATATATATTACATGCACACACATATTTATAATTGTTTATTTGTTACAGCTACAACTTATGCGAATGAGTTGGTAAAGGTACCTGAGGTGGACAACGTGATCAGCAGTCTGTCAAGTCAGCAATGGGACGACGACGAAGCGGCCTGTCGGGGCAAAATATTCAACGTCCTGAACAATGTTAAGAACTCTACACTATGGGCGTCTTGGAGTAAGTTTGTTCAGGAAAAGTAAACAAACTTCTTCTATATCCATAAAAAAAACGTTACTGAAGGACTGACTGACTGACAGACAACGCACACGGCGCACAGCCTGAATTGGTAAAATTTGGCAGACATAATATATTATTGTTTCTGAATCATAGACTTATACATATAAGTTAAATGCACGGAAATGCATCCAGCCTTATGGGCACTCTTCCGCAGGGACAAGGCCTATGTTCTTTCCCAAGGTCTATTCTATCTTTGTACCAAATTTCATCAAAATCGGTTTAGCGGTTTAGGCGTGAAAGCGTAGCAGACAGACAGACAGACAGACAGAGTTACTTTCGCATTTATAATATTAGTATGGATAGTATGGAAGTATGGATTTGATCATTACTTACCCAATATTTCCAGCCTGGAACGCCAACCCACAAGCCCCGTTGGGTACCTTCTTCGGTAATCGTTACCACCTCGGCAACTACGATCAATGCCTGCGGCCGCCCTGGCTCTCCGAACACCCGGAACTGAGGAGTCAGTACTGCCTGGCTGACGTGGAGATGAGTAAAGACCCTGCCAAAAAGAACTGGGACCTGCCAGGTCCTTATGAGAAAGCGGAGCTGTACTATGTTGACGTAAGTACTTAACCTTAAGGTATGGCATATATAATAATATATGATGTTTTATTTTAAGTTGAATATTTTGATCCCATCGATAAAAAAAATTAGAAAAACAGATCGATCAATTGACTAGCACAGCAAAAACCATAGGAACTATAGACTTAATAGACATAATATGAATAAGCAATTATTTATTCCAAGGCCTATTAGTAATTCTATCACGAAAGCGAATCAATAATTGGATAATCGCATAAATAAAAACAAAAACCTGAAATATTTGCCAACGCCTTCTCTCGATCCGCATGAACAGCTCTATTGTTTTGATCTATGAGAATATGCATCCATGTCATGCAAAATTTTAATATCTTTAATTATGTGTTTATGCCTTTGTATTTGAGCAATAACTGTTTCGAGAGCACATTAAGAATCTTCGCCACCATTTACATTTACCATTGCTCGGGGTGGTGTATCTATCTATTGATTAGATTCTAATCTATCTATCTATCTATTATATCTAATACCTATAAACGAGCAATTATTGTATATATATATACGGGCTTTTGCCCGCGACTTCGTCCGCGTGAAATAGTATTGTTACGACGGTGGGTTAGGTGATAGACTTTAATCGTGTTTTTTCGTATCTTGAAGGCGTTTTTAGCAGGCTGAAACATATTTTCAGTCCGTTTCAGGCCACCCTCTATCCGATGACGCCATAACCTGAAAACCCGTTTTCAGGCGTTTCAGGACCCCTTAAGGGGTCCATAACAGTAACAGGGGCCCATTATTATGGGCCCCTGAAGTACATTTCAGTATATGGCGAAATTACAATAATATTTACATATTTACATTACAAACAATAACAACGCTGCAGTTGCTTTTATGCCGTCCGTCCGTCAGTCAGCGCACCGCTCGCGTCGCGAAAAACTCAGGTCAATAGGCCCGAAAGCTGTAAAAAAATCAAACTTCTAAGTCAAGGCAATCAATAGCTACAGTCATTAATAAAAAGGTATTTCCATGTAATCACCTTAACAGAAAAAGGAATTAGGGTACTTCCGGCTGTCCTGGAAACTTGGAATTTTGCATAAAGGTAGCTCTTATAGCTCAATAAAATAAGAAAAATCTGAAAATTATAATTTTTCATGTCTGACTGTCTATGTCAATAAGCCATCTAAAATGATCCCACATTGCGTACATTTTGCTTGAGCTTAGAAGGCTCTGCTAACACTGTATCACCCCCTCTGCTAACATCACCTCGCAGGTAAAATTTTCAAAATCGCTTGAACAAATATGTATTTATTTCTTATAAGTGCCCAAATGCCAAGTTTCATAAAAAAACCATCGATTAATCTTCAACATTGACGATCTTCCATTTAAAGTTTCATCCCCTATTTCACCCCCTCACAGGAAGAGTTATAAAAACGCGCGAATAACTATCTTTTAATCTCTTATCACGTGCCTAAATGCCAAGTTTCATAAAGAACCATCGATTTATCTTCGACAACGACGTTCTTCCATGTAAAGTTTCATCCCCTATTTCACCCCCTCACAGGAAGAATTTTAAAAAACGCGCGAACAAATTTCTATTTATCTCTTATCGCGTGCCCAAATGCCAAGTTTCATAAAGAACCATCGATTTATCTTCGACAACGACGTTCTTCCATGTAAAGTTTCATCCCCTATTTCACACCCTCACAGGAAGAAGTTTAAAAAACGCGCGAGCAAATTTCTATTTATCTCTTATCGCGTGCCCAAATGCCAAGTTTCATAAAGAACCATCGATTTATCTTCGACAACGACGATCTTCCATTTAAAGTTTCATCCCCTATTTCACCCCCTCTTAGGAAGAATTTTAAAAAACGCGCGAACAAATATCTATTTACTTCTTATCACGAGCCATAATGGCAAGTTTAATAAACATTCATCCTTTTATCTTCGATAAATGACGACCTTCTATATCAATTTTCATCCCCTATTTCACCCTCTCACAGCATTTATAATTAGTATATATTGGATCTCGGAAACGGCTCCAACGATTTCGATGAAATTTGGTATGTAGCCGCATGGAACCCAATAGGTGGGCTAAAATAGCCACAGACTGGATACCACAAAATGGACTTCGGCGGCGTGGTAGACCCAGGCGTCGATGGCGGGACGATCTGGACGCCTTTCTTCGCAGCTGGTCAGAGATCGCCCAAGAACGGGTAGAGTGGAGGATATGGGGGGAAGCCTTTGCCCAGCAGTGGGACACCTCTACAGGCTTCTAAATATAATATATTGGTATGTAGGGGTCTTATCTCTGGGAAAACGCTTATTATTGAGTTTTAGCCCCAACAAAGCTCGGTCGCCCAGGTACTGTATATGATGATCCACGCATCGCGTGGTTAAAAAGTACCGAATTCGACTCCTAGTCCCAGATAATACTTTGGTATAATTAAAAAAAAACACGATGCAAGCAAGTCGTAGAACAATTTAACTTGGCTTAACCTCTTTTTCAGTCTGGCACAGACATCGGACGTAGTTTCTCCTACATGGCATACGGAGTGTGCCTGCCATCGGGATGCCAGACTAAATCTGTGCAGAAGTTCGTGAAGGCACTCCTTAGTGTTCAGCATTTACAAGCAGCTTGGGATGCTGACGTTAAGATTCATCATTGCGAGGAGGCGGGAGCACCCCATGTACCGCGTATTGGCTACTATTTGTACATGTAAGTTGATCGTTCTCTAAACACGACCTATAAACGAAAGGGATTAAGCTTTAAAAGAACTGCAGTATTTTATCTTGCTTCTTTGCTAGGTATTTGTTGTGTTTTAGCGGAGAACCATGAAAAAGTAAAGTCCATCGATATGGAACTTCGCAAAGTAACGCCTAAATCAGTCGATTAGGCTTTAGTGTCTGAGAGAGCACAACGTTGATTACAAATTTTGCACACATCATGGAAATGCTTCATACTCGTAATTACTTACCCCCTTATTCATAAAACTTAACAAGCCTATGTTAACTAACAAATGCTTTGTCCCTTTCTAACAAATACAAATGTCGAAGTGACAGATAAGGACAAACGAATTTTAGCGGCATTTTAACTAAAATAGGTTTGATTGTCGTTTATGAATAAGGGGGTTAATATCTAGTCATTCGTAGTAAAGTTTTCCTTTTCGAAATACTTTTACAGAAATGTCTTGCTGTACTGTGTGATTTACTGAGTTCGACCCCTTTATTGTTCAACTGTTCTATTGTTTTCTATTAGTAAGCACTCCTCTTAATAAACATAATAGAAGGATGCTAAATAAAATTCAGACATCTTGGAAGTATATTCTTTATTCGTCTCCTTCACTCATCTGCAATTTACATATCTCGCTATCTCTGTTGGTTTGACCTTTGTATCGATATTGCCCTTACATGCTTATTGAAATTTAATTTGAAATTAATACTTATTTTTAATTACATTTCACCCTTACATGCTTTTTTAAGTTCGCAAAATAAATTAAAAATTCTTTAAAACAAACTTTTACAATAAATAATAATAATATAGTAAATTTTTATTTTCAAAACAATTTCTGCAGTAGTATATAAGGTTACTACATTTTCGCCTTCTAAACTAATGTTAAATACTCGTATTGTGCGAGAATTAGGGGCTGTTTCACCATCCATTGATTAGTGTTAACTGACGGTTAAATGTGATGCCGTCTCTATTTGTTTTGTTCGAATAAACGGAGATGGCATCACATTTAACCGACAGTTAACACTAATCAATGTATGGTGAAACAGCCCCTTAATGTTTTTATTTTAACGTAGACATTTAATTTTTTTAATGCTTTTTATGAGGGTATTTTTACAAAGTATATTAACAAGATAAATAATGGTCTACGTGACTCGTTAGATGTTATCAGAGTATAATGACAGCTCATTATTTCTATAAAACACTAACAGTATTGAGTATGTTAATCAAAATAATACAGGCCAATTAAGAACCTAATAGACTACACAAAGTAAGCGTACTCTGCCCTCCGTACTAGTTAAAACTGTATCACGGAAGGGCAGGATCCACCGTCCTCTTTGCAATCAATGAGAATCAAAATCAACCGCAAAAAAAAACAATATTAAAAGGAAAAAAAAAGGAAACACAATAACCTACCTTGACTTTAAGGGATAAGTTCGCCTTCGTACAGTCCTATTGTTATTCGTTAATTTTATGTGTTTTTTATGTACAATAAAGAGTTTACAATACAATAAAACACCATAATTATCACTGATAAAAGTCCACGTGGGTAGGAATACAATATAAGGTGAGCAGTTCAATTATTTTGCAGTCTGTTGCAAGGTGCGAGTAATGTAAACAACATGTAGTATATGTAAAAACCCAAGATCAATTTTCTTCTCTTTGCTTTCTTTACCTTCTCTGAAGAAGAATGTTTTTAAACTACTATTATTCATTTATTATTGGGCGGGCCTGAAACTGAAATTAATTACTATGTTCTTTACTGTTATACAATTTTCAACTCTAAACTTACTTTTTAAAAATAAAATAAAGTTACAAATTAAAGGGGGTCTTCATACAAGAAACGTGTTTTTTTCAGCGTTTTTTTGGTTGCTAGGCGTTATTAGCCGTTGCTAAGGCGACCGAGTCGCCTAGCAACGGGTAGCTATGTCGTTTGGGTTTGCGATTTTAATGATGTTTTTAAGCTTCGATAATATAATATACTTGATAGGTATTGATGTGATGCGTTCCTCTCTTAGTTATATACTGCCTTGTGTGAGGTTTTCGAGGTGTTGGTGTCATATCTGGTCATCAATAGAGTTGGTCATCATAGAACTGGCCACCATGGGGTTGGTCATCATCATCATACTGTGCTGAAAAAGCTGAAAAAGAATCTAGGATTGGAGGTGGGTATAAAGGTTTTAGGACTTGTACATGTACTATTTTCTTTTGACTTGGTTTCTTGACGTTCTGTATTTCATTACGAACTGATCCAATTTGTCTAATAATTTGGTATGGGCCTTTAAATTGTGGAGTTAGTTTATCATCTTGAGGTTGTGGCCATGCATATATGCATATATGTGGCTATGCAGTCAGTATTTTTGATGTGTACTACTTTTGCTAAACATTTAGTTTATTTGTATTGAAATAATTTAATTGATGTACAAAAGTATATAAATGATGAGAATAAATTGATGGGCAATTATTTATTTGATATGCAATTAATAATATTCCTTTTGTTTTGCTGTATTTATCATTAACAGAGCGTTTGGTAGTAACTTTTCCAAATCAGTTTTTTTCTCTAATGCCATTTTAGTCAAGGTGGCAATCATTATGGCGTTTGCCCGTTCAACTAATCCGTTACTCTGGGCTGGGGATGGTGATGTTGGTAAATGGTCTATTCCATATTTTGTGAAAAAACTTTATGTTGCCTGGCTCATGACACATGGGGCTTTATCTGATAATAAGTCAATGGTATATGTGTAGTCAAAATCAGACATCTTGGAAGTGTTCTTTATTCGTCTCCTTCACTCATCTACAATTTACATATCTCGCTATCTCTGTCGGTTTGACCTTTGCATCGATATTGCTCTTACAAATATTTAAAAACTGAAGAGTTTAATTATCTTTCGGAAAAAAAATAGTTCTTCATCATTTCATTTTTATAAGACTTTTCTGTGCCATATTAAGTCCGTGACCTTTTCAGATGCACATTCGCGATATTAGCTATCATGGCAATGGCTTCCACGTACTACATCAGCGAGTATCCAGTTGCTGCCAAAGAAAATACATTTGGTAAGTTCCTGAAATTGTATTCACGTGAGCAGTGTATATGCATTCAAGCAAGCAAGCATGCAAGCATACAAACAAGCGTGTAATTATGCAAGAAATAGTGCAAGCAAGGCTGCATTCAAGCATGCAAGCAGCGTGCAAGTGAACATGTAAATTTTCAAGAAATAGTGCAAGCCAGTATCCTTTTTAGGGTTCCGGAGCCAAAATTGCAAAAACGGAACCCTTATATAACCATGTCTGTCTGTCTGTCTGTCAGGGACTAACAATGCTAGAAAGCTGTATTTTTGCACGTATATGTATGTAAAATATGCCGACAAAATGGTACAATAAAAATTTCAAAAATATATTTTTTAGTATACCTCCCATAGACGTAAAGTGGGGGTGATTTTTTTTTCTCATCCAAACTTGTAGTGTGGGGTATCGTTGGATAGGTCATTCAAAATTATTAGGGGCTTGCTAAACCGATTTTTCGATTTAGTGATTTGTTTACAAAATATTCAACTTTAAAGTGCAAATTTTCATTAAAATCGAGCGTCCCCCCCCCCTCAAAGATGGTGGTAGATTTTTTTTGACATTTATAAGTGCTTGTTATAGCCTTAATTGAATAAAGATATTTTGACTTTGACTTTGACTTTAAAACCGGTGGGTGGAAAATTTTGAAAAAAAAATCAGAACGGTAGTAAGTTTATCAAACTTTCTAGGAAAACTATAACGGCAAAGTTTGCTTGAGAATTATTAGTAGTTTAAGAATAAATAGCAGCCTGAGGTATAAAATATCCCATCAAAAACACTACATGTAAAAAGCTGCAAGTCGCGCAACGCAGTTCTATTATTGCTAAAAAGGTTTGAGATGTTATTTTATTCCAAGTCGGTTAATTTTGTCAGTACCGGGGGATCTCCATAGAACTCGATTTTCACCAGCTTGTTTCTTTTAGAACCGTGAAAAATACATTTTATAGTTCTCAAATAAAGAGTTAGCCAATTTTTTTTTAAAACACGTACTGACTTGGCCATCGCCATCACACTTTTCCCTCCTTAAACATAAGCACATCACAATAATTAGGTCATTCTTTCACACTCATGGGATTAGTTTGCCTTTGTACATATGTCTTTAATTATTATGTTTTTTATTTTACATTTTTATGTTCTTTATCAATAAAGAGCTATAGGTATAAACATTATGTACATTTAAATTAAGACTACGCATTCGATTATAAGCCAGTGTTTCTTTCAATAAAAAATTAAAACTAACTAGCAATACAGAAATTTAGCATTGTGTAATTTCTCAATACAACGTAAAGCTGCCTGTCGACGCACGCGATCCTTACAATACAACATTTGTATTGTATTGTATTGTTTTTCGTTGATTTTTGTTATATTTTTTTTCACGATTTTAAGTGTGAATAATATAGGATAATATGGTTTAATGTCAACTGCTCATCACCTTTTACGAAAGATTGCTTTTTCCGACGCAGAGACGTTCATTATTCAAAAGTCCTGGTGCTTTACCATCCGTTCCATTTCACCACATGCATTACGAGGAGCATAAATTGCTTAGCAACTGTGTTAAAATAATTGAAATTAAACCCGTGAAATACTTGTTATTGAGTAGTACCTAACTCCGGTGGTCAACTGTGGTCTTCACTTGTCTTTATCATTAGTTTCACTTCACCAAATGATGATGTTCAAGAGCAAATTCACGAGTATTACTACTAAATATATCCAAATTACCATATAGGTGTCCCTACAATATTTGAAGAGTTCCCTCAATCCAATCATCAGATCCTGATTTCGTGCCTATGGGACCTAATTAGAGGTATTCCTATACAAACGATTTTTTTTAATTCGGTTCATAACATAAATGATGGAGTTCTGAGGTAACAACCAAAAAAATACAACCAAATTGATAACCTCCTCCTTTTCATTTTTTTTTGATTAGCCTATTTTTGTGTCCCACTGCTGGGCAAAGGCCTCTCCTCTCTTGCTCCACTCCTGCCTATCAAAGGCGAGCTCCCGCCATCCCACATTATAGGCATCTAAGTCGTCCCTCCATCTCTTCGGTCTGCCTCTATTACGGTATCCGTCACTAGGGACCCATTCCGTAACAATTTTGGCCCAACGTTCTGGGTTCATTCGACAGACATGTCCAGCCCGGCCTTTTCATTTAAGTCGCTTAAAAAAAAGCTGTCATTATCAATATATGACACGTCATTGAAACGTTAGATGTAAGAAAGTGATCGTAATTTGTGCATCTGACGTTGTATCACGCGAGCCAACCAATCCCTGCATTCTTTCTGAATTTTAACCAATCAACAAGCACGTCTATTTGCAACCTCGAAATTGATTTGTATTTGAATCATAAGTCGTTTTGGTTTTAGGTATGGCCACTTTTTGTGTGAAATTTGTTCTGAGTTACGCTTCCTGACTTATTTATTCGTAGGATGAAAGACATTTTATGACAATTTTTTTTACACCTTGGGTTACATTATTAATTTATTAAAGTTTTAGTACGGATCCCTCATTTTTTTAAACATATATAATAATTATAGCCTATGTCACTCGGAGATAGTGTAGCTTCCCAACGGTTAAATTTTTTTTAATCGGCCCAGTAGTTTCGGAGCCTATTATTGAAAACTAACAAACAAACAATTAAATCTTTCCTCCTTTTTTTTTTCAAGTAGCCTGTATAGTGTCCCACTGCTGGGCAAAAGCCTCCCCTCTTGACCTCCACAACTCTCGTTCTGCCAGTCCTTTGCGTACGTGTCCAGATCGTCCCGCCATCTCCTTCTCGGTCTGCCTCGATGTCGCTGGCCGTTCTCCGGCACCCACCAAGTAACTGTGCGAGCCCACCTTTGTGGGTGCATGCGACAGACGTGTCCGGCCCAGTCCCATTTTAGCTTAGCAGTCTTTTTCCCAACGTCGGTTATGCGTGTTTTTGAGCGCAGCGTGGTGTTCCGGATTTTGTCCATCCGTTTCACACCTAATATGCTACGCTCTATCGCTCTTTGGCAAACCTTAAGTTTGGACTTTTGATTTTCAGTCAGGGACCATGTTTGTGCACCGTAAGTTAGGACGGGTAGGATACACATGTCTTTCCTCCTTATAATATTTAATTTAATTTATTCAGATATACATATTAATTGTATAACTTTTACGGTTTTTGCAGCGCACGCCATAATAACTCGCAGATAAAAGTTTTTTTTTTCGATTTTCGTGACACTTATTGTTACAATAATAATTATTTTGGCCAATTTATTATATACAATACTTATCTTTATAAATTATATGTGTTATTCTGATGTATGAGCTATATAATTGTAAAGTTTCATTCAAATCCATTCAGTTGTTTTTGCGTGAAAGATAACGATCATACATCCAAACATACATCGATCCATCCATACAAGCTTTCGTGTTTATAATATTAGTAGGAAGTAGGATAGGATTGCAACAGATAATTTTATGTCAATTTGTTCTTTGATATTTTTTACACTTACCTGCCTTTTATTTTACAGTGAACCACGTGGCCAAATCATTCTATATTCGTCGTAATTGGGACACTGTCTTCCAGGATGGCAAGGAAGCAATACCCACTTTGCACGGCATCAGATTCTTGACAGCCGTCATCATCGTATATTGCCACACCTACGGCATTATAAACGGTACATCTGTTTCGAATGGGATGGACTTTGAACAAGTAAGACTTAAATAAGTAGGTAGTTGTTAAAAAAAAATAGTTTACTGATAAAATATAGAATTTTAAGAAATTATTTATAGTATAAAACAAAAAGCAACCAGTTAACAACCAAATGACATGCTCAAACTCGATTGGGTCTTTATTCGAGCGTTTTAATCACATCATTTCCGTGGTCACATTATTTTATGAAAGGGCTGTAATTTAATAACATTTTCAATTATTTTTAGAAGGCATTTTTTTGGCGCATGCAACTTTGCCGAACTCAGGTGCCGAAATATTAAGCTTCTCTAAAATCAAGGTACGCGGAACAATTTCAAATAAAAACTGTTTTAGAGCCACGGTGCCACAGACAGACACACAGGCACACATAGCAGTCAAACTTATAACACCCCTATTTTTGCGTCGGGGGTTAATTAGTAATGACCGCGATAGTCTAAAAGATTGTGTTGTATTTTTTAGACTAGATAACCTGGAAACTGTAACAGAATCTTGTAAGTACTATGTCAACAAAAAAGTGCCCACGGAAACGATAAGGAATGGAATAAACGGTCGAATAATGACGCCATTCTAGAACGAAATAGCAATATGGCCGCCGCGTCCGCTCGCTAACCCTCGGCCACACAAAACCCCCAGCGTGAGGGCAAGAACAGCGTGTGGGCAAGAACAGTGTGAGGGCAAGAACAGCGTGAGGGCAAGAACTGAATGCGTGGTTTACCACGTGGTATTTTAGTACCACGAAAACACAGTTTGTGATACTTAGCGAGACGGGCAAATATTTGTATGATGAATAGTGATCGGCCATCGGAAGCATTTTATGTCACTTGACGTCCTACGTAATAAATAGTAATAACTAATATGGATAAGTCGGTGTTGTACAAAACAAAACCACGCATTCTTAAAAATTAACTGAATTTAATTTGTTATAGTAAATAATCATTATTTATTTCTATTAATATTAAACTCAAATAAATTTAAATTCATTCGTTGGACAGATAATTAAGTGGCATTTGCTTCATAATCATTATTATAGGTAAAAGTACTATTCAATGGAAAAAATCAATTGTGTAAACAAAGCAATTTTTCACAATTACTCCGTAGTTACTTCCATTTGAACGCCAATCCCGATCATATTCACATCTCAATGAGCTCACCACTGTTTTTAACAATCATTTTATCATTAAATAATCGTGTAAATATGTTTATTTTATAGAATTAATTGGAAGACGAAAATCCGTTATATTTGTCAAATTGACATGATAATTTTTTCCTCACCGAAGTTGGTCTATGGTCGGTCTAGTCTCTGGAAATTTAGTGCTGTACCAACAAAATTAATTATTTGACTGAACCAACCTTACCTACCGATAATTATGGCTGGCTCTGCAAATTAATTTATTCGTAGATATAATTATTTGTGTTAAGTTACACTATTTAATGAAGGTTTATAAAGGTTTCTAATCCTATCCTACTATCCTACTTCCTACTATATCCTACTAATCCTACTAATATTATAAATGTGAAAGTTTGTGAGTGAGTAAGTGAATATGTTTGTTACTTCTTCACGCTGAAACGGCTGGACGGATTTGGATGAAATTTTGCGAAAAGTTAGATAACCTGGATTACAACATACGATACTTTTTATCCCGATATTCCCATGGGATAGGGATAAAATCTTGAAATAACAACCGCTCAGCTTAGAGTCATGAAAATTGGTATGTAGATAGTTTGACATCGTGAATAAAACATAGCCTACTTTTTATTTCGATATTCCCACGAGATAGGGATAAAATTTCGAACTAATAACCGCTGGGCTTAGAGTCATGAAATTTGACCATGATTGTTTTTAATGTAATGTCAATGAAAACAACGATTTAATTTTCGGGAATTCCCACGTAAATTTTTTAAAATCCCGGTATTTCAGCTGCTGGACCTAATGATTTACGTGTGCGAAGCCGCGGGTAAACACTAGTTGGACGATAAAATAGTATTTTAGTAGAAATTATGTAGATTTCTATTTACTAGTATCATATTTACTGTGGAGTCCATTGTTGGACCAAAAAATCATTTTGAATCACTTCCCTGTGTCTACTCTCATTTCCCTGTCTTATGTAAATTGAAAAATGCCTCTTCTAAATTATATCGACAATACAAACTGAGACATGGATGCACAGAAAAACCAGAAAAAGAGACCAGCGCTGGGAATCGAACCTAGGTCCTCAGCAATCCGTACTGCATACTATAACCCCTACACCACCGTTGGACAGGAGTCAAGATACAAATTTCTCCTATGCACACATATCTCAGGTTGCCTTTTTCTACTACGCTACTTAAGCAGCAAAAAATCTAAATTAATCCATATTTTAACTGACCCTTTCAATTCTAAAATACTCCATCATAAACCTTGGGGAAAATATACGTCAAAAAATATAAGTGGATATACATGTTTCACCATTTTAAAAATTCTACAATTAAAGGGGTATAAAGGGGAGTGTAAGTTTGTATGGAAAAAACGTTAGGTATATATATTTGAAGATATAATTCTAAAACTTCGTGAAAATGCTATTAAACATTTTAAGTTAAAAGGGACATGGAAACATTGTGAATGACTCTTGAACAGGACTAAGAGAATACGTGATTCGCCATTTTTAAAAATTAAACTTAGGGAAAACATTAAAGAATGAAATATGAGTAAATTCAAAATAATTATTTACTGCTGATTGAAGTATCTTAAAGAGCTTTCACATCACTAGAGCCAACGTCAGTCAGTCAGTCAGCCAGTCGTCAGTCAAGTGTCAATGTCAGTCACCACATTTGTTTACACAATTGATTTTTTCCATTGAATAGTACCATAGATAGTAACTCAATAAAAAACATACAATTTAAGTAGGTAAAAAAATTGTGCAAGAATAGTACATTGTGTCTTAAGGGCGGTAAATAAGGAATTACGAACGAGAGTCTATTAGAAGCCCGAAGTCGAAGACTGAGGGCTTTAATGAGTCGATGTTCGTAATTCTAGTACCGCCCGTGCGACATACAATGTTTTTCATCACATTTGCGAGTATAATTTTATATTTCTAAAAGAAAAAATATAATTGTTCCAAATATTGGCGATACCTTAGGCTGCACTCTTGGCAGCGCCGCCCTCCCCCTCCCTCAGCATGTGCCTGAGCCGCGTGTGCATGTGGGTCCTGCTGCTGCACCATGCGCAGCAGCGCGCGCGCGCTTCAGTACGGGCACTGACTCATTTACCGACCTTGGGCTTCATGAAAAGAAAATTTGTACGCGCAGTGGCTCATTTACCGACCACGGGTTTCATGAAAAGTACATTAAGGTCGAGGGTTTTATTTAGGGGGTTGCAATCAAGGTAGCCTTCATGTTTTGACACTGTTTACGAGCAAGCGTGATGAAAATTAAATTGTCATGTCCATGTAATAATTTCGTCATGATATTGTCATAAAATGCTTCCGATGGCCGATCATTAATGATGAATACGACAGTTTGTACTTGAGTCATCATCATCAGCCTACAGCAGTCCACTGCTGGACATAGGCCTCTTCCATGGCGCGCCACAACACTCTGTCTTCAGCCCCTCGCATCCATCCGCCGCCAGCGACCCTCTTAAGGTCGTCCGTCCACGGTGCCTCAGGACGGCCTACACTACGTTTTCCCGTCCATGGTCTCCATTCGAGGAATCGTCTACTCCACTGTTTATCGGTCCTGCGACAGACGTGGCCAGCCCAACGCCACTTCAGCGAACTAATTCTCTCAGCAACGTCGGTGACTTTCGTTCTTTGTCGGATAATGTGATTTCGGATTTTATCCTTCAAAGAAACCCCAAACATTGCTCTCTCCATAGCTCGCTGAGCGACCTTAAATTTGTGGATTAGCCCCGCAGTCAAGGTCCACGTTTCGGCTCCGTAGGTTAAAACTGGGACTGGTCTTGGATGTTTAATATGTATTTAAGTATATATTTATTCATATATATGTATGTTTATCCGTTGTCTAGCACCCATATAGTACAGTCAATTGGTGCAAGGTCCCAAGCTATTATATTATTATCAATATTTTTATTACTACAGCGACAATCTACATCTATGACGCCATCATAATAATATATCAACTCTCGGCAAATATACTATGTAGTCGAACCATCCGTGTCCCCTCCTGGTCCCAAAATGCGTCAGGCTGTCAAACACTTCGATATTTTTTTCTTTTACAGATGACAAAGAATTTTTTTACTGCTTTTCCTGTGTTGCATGCCGATGTGTTCGTGGACTCATTTTTCGCAATGGCTGCTCTGCTGGTAGGAAAATCTATAGCATCTATGGACGTATCGAAGCCTTCAATAATACTAATACAAATTGTGAAGCGATACTTAAGGTAAGTACTTCAATGTTTTTCAAGTTACACCCATTGAAAAGGGTAAGATGTACTCGTAAACCTTATAAATAGGATCACTTGCACACTTGTTACAGCCAATTTGCTCCGAAACTACTTAAGTGATTGAGTTGAGAATTGAACCCAAAGACGGATGTGTAAAGTAAATCCCATCAAATACATAGTATACATGTAAAAAACTGCAAGTCTCGCAATGAAGTTCTTATATTCCTAAAATGTTTTTACATGCACTGTTATAACAAGTCGGTTATTTGTCAGTAGCGGGGGGTGAATATAGAACTCGATTTTTAACAATTTGCATATTTTACAACCTAACCTAACCGACAAAGACCGGCCAAGAGCGTGTCCGACACGCCCAAGATAGGGTTCCGTAGCCATTACGAAAAAAGTATTTTTCTGGGCCAATCAACTTTTTTACCGACACTGAATACTGTCGGCGACATTTTTCAAACAATTACAAATTTTTTGTAAAACTAGGCCTTCCTCTTCCAACGTTTTCATTCACGCTCGTCTTTTAGATCTGCTTAGTCAACCTGTTTTATACCTGAGGCCGCTATTTACTCTTAAACTACTAATAATTCTCAAGAAATCTTAGCCGTTATAATTTTCCTTGTAAATTTGATATTCTTACTACCATCCTGAATTTTTTCAAATTTTTACTACCAGCAGTTTAGATTTTAGAGGGGACGCTCGATTATAATTATAGTGAAAATTTGCACTTTAAAGTTGAATATTTCGCAAACAGATCACTGAATCGAAAAATAGTTATGGCAACCCCCTACTTTTTTAAAAGACCTATCCAACTTTCAATCTATCAATCCTTTATTTTACAACTGTTGTCGTGACTGATAATGTATATTCATGCCAAATTACAGCTTTCTAGTGGTGTTCCCTTCTTTCACAGACAGAAATTTTACAGAATTTCGTTTCGCAGAAAATGTTTCATGTAATATTTTGTCCTTGTATTTTTACTTCGAATATTCTTATTTCAATTACTATTTACTTGAATGTAACATATACATATAATCGAAAAATGTTTAAATGAATTTTATAATGAAATTATTTTATTTTAACAATGATATCAAACCATTGAATTATTTTTTAAAGAATATTTTTTTTCGGTTTATGATATTTTGTTTCAATGAAAATGTAAAAATAGACGTTATGTTGTCCATATTTAAATAAAAATTAACACATTCTAATAAAATAATTTTATGTAAGTTAGGTTAGGTTAGGTTAGAAAAAAGTAGGTAGGTTAGGTTAGAACTGTGGCCCCACCAGAAAGAGAATCGCTACCAGAAAAGTACATAATAGAAAAATGTTTCATTGAATTTTATAATGAAATTATTTTAATTAACAATTGTATCAAAACCATAGAATTATTTTTTAAAGAATATTTTTTTCGGTTTATTTATTTACGGTATTTTGTTTCAACGAAAATATAAAAATAGACGTTATGTTGTCCATATTTTAATAAAAATTAACACATTTTTAATATAGTTATTTTATGTGGGTTAGATTTGGTTAGATTACAGCTGTGACCCCACCAGAAAGCGAATCGCTACCAGAAAAATAGGTTAGGTTAGGTTAGAACTGTGACCCCAACAGAAAACGAATCGCTATCAGAAAAGTAGGTTAGGTTAGGTTAGACTGTGACCACACCAGAAAGGTAATCGCTACCGTTATAAGAGGGTATGCATTTTGTCGCAGGTATGAATTAAAACGTTTAGAAGCTATAACCACATGAAATGTTTTTCTTTGTAATAATGTTTTATATAAACTAAATAATATAAGACTAAATAATATTTGATTTGTTATTCTATGAAACGAATACCTAAATAATGAATTATATTTATAACTAAAATCAATGATACAAATTTCTTCAAAGTAAGTGTTCCATGTATTGATTCCATGAAACAATAATATGAGAAAAAATATCTCTTAAACGAAGTTCTATTAAAATGTTGTCTGCGAAACAACGTACAACCCTTTCTAGTACTAACGGTCTCTGAGCTTAGCCGCGGACAGACAGACAGACAGACGGATTGACATGGCGAAACTATAAGGGCTACTAGTTGACTAAGAAACCCTAAAAAGTTGAACAACCCGACTTTATTGTTTCAAAGTTCAATATCTCAAAAACGGCTGAACCGATTTTGATAAAACATGTCTAAGAACCATTCTAAGAGGAGGCCCGTGCCCAGCAGTGAGACGTTTACAAGGTGTTAATTAAATAGCTAAAAACCTCAGACACCCAAAAAATATTTTTTAATTTTAAGTTTGTTGGTTTCATTTATTTTTGAATATCTTCATTATTTTAAAAGATATTCGTGTGTTTTGCTAATTCAGTAATTCTACTTCATTTCTAACTCTACACTCATAATATGTTTTTGTCAGTTTCGTTGCGCTTTGACGTTTTTAGAAGGAAATCACACATTGACAGCAAAACGACCAGGGGGCCTACCACGCTCTCTTAATACGATTCAGTTTAGGCTCTAAACTGAACTGCATCGCTATTTCGTACCACGACGTTACTTTTGCGATTCAGTTCAAGCACGGTTCAGCGACAGCGATACAGACATTTTCATTCACTCACTTCAAGCGGTTTTCGTACCATGACGCTTAACTTGAGTGGGAATTGAATCGCTTCAGTGTCAAATTTCGCGATTCAGTATAAGTTACTCATTCTGTCAATTCTTTTAGATTGCTTTTTTTCAACTAATGAATTTCAAGAACTTTTAAACTTTTATTCAAGTTTTATAACTTTTCATAGGTACTCACGACATTGTGCTTCTTAACTCCTCATTCATAAAAATAAATTTTCAGTGAGAAAAGAGACTCGTGGATTAGTGACAGCGTAAACATTTTATTTGTAATCAACACAACGGTTGCTAAGAACACGGAATGACATAGAGTTATGGTTTTCCAAAATAAAGAGGTTTTAGTATACAATATTTGGTTCGATTTAGCGTTACAGTTTCAGAGTCTTTCATTCACTTGTAAACCTTTATATATACCGCTACACCGCGTGCGGTACGGATTACCGAGGACCTGGGTTCGATTTCCAGTGATGGTCTTATTTTTTTGGTTTTTCTGTGCATCTATATTTCAGTTTGTATTTTCAAGTCATGTATGTGTATTCAAAAAATTTGGCTTAGGACTGTTTTTTTGAGAACTATAATATTAAAATGTATTCGAACTAAAATATTTAATCATTTGCCTCAACTTATTAAATCTCAAGAAAGAGTTGGATTTATAACAAAGTTCAAGACATGGCTGTTGATTAAACGTTTCATAGAAGTTTATATACTTAAATAGAAAAATAGAAATATTAATAATTTATTTGTAAGAATACGGTTAGTTAAAGGTCTTAAATTATGTAAGGGCATGCGTACTGAACCTGCAAGCAAGTGTGCAAATGATAGCAGAAATTCATCCGTTAACTATACATTAACTGAATATTACATTATTTTATTGCCTCAATCAAATACTTAATTAAGATTGTTTAAATATATGACATAGTATGTTTTAATGCACATAATTTCTGGCAATAAATGAATCTCATCTCATCCTCATCCTCAACCTGTTTCTCCATCGTTCATCGTCCATCGTACATCGACCATAGAACATCATCCATCTTCCGTCCATCGTCCATCGTCCATCGTCCATCGTCCATCGTCCATCGTCCATCGTCCATCGTCCATCGACCATCTTCCATCATCCATCATCCATCGTCCATCGTCTATCATCCATCCTCCATCCTCGTCCATCGGCCATCGTCCATCCTCTATCCTCCATCTTAATCCATTGTCCATCGTCTACTGAATATTTATTTCGCAAGAAAGACCTCCAACTCTCTATCTCCGTAGTCAGCTCCAGGATGTTGAGGACGTACAGCCGAGATTTTTAGCCGGCGAGAGTTAAGCAGTTTCTGGACCTTCCCTTTCCAGTCGTCCATAATGGATTTTTCCAGACTGCACGCTCCCACCTCATTAAAAATAATAAAAACAAGTACACAAAAGCAAGGACCAAGTGTATTTGGCCCATAAGGTGACTAAACCGGGCTGGCGTTGGCATGCAGTGGGTTAATTCCAGGGTAGGCAGCTGCTAGTTGGCGCCCACAGCAGCGCACCAGTCCACCGCAGCGCTGCCAACTCTCAATGCACGCTCCACTCAACCCTTAAAAAATATATGTTTCACAGACTCTTGGGGCCTTTCGCAGTGTCAGTATTTTTTATCATCTTTGTGCTAATGGAAGTGGACGACGGGCCTATGTACTTGAAGACAGCTAAGACTGAGCAGGAGGCTTGCGAGAAGACCTGGTGGCTGGCGTTGCTGATGGTCGGGAACTATGTCCACACCGACGCCATGGTACGTACCTTGCTTTTCAACCTAGGAGCGTCTGTTGCGTGTTGCGCGACACATTGCTCTCACGGAGGAGTTTCGCGTTAAGCAATGCTATGCTTTTTGCGAGCTTTAGTGCAACGACTATATCTAGGAGTTCTAGGAGTTGTAGGTCAGAAAAATCTAAACGAAGTTTGTTTGGAATCGATTATACTATTATACTTTAACGTCAGACATGCATACAAAATCCGATTCACTACCGCAATGACACATACCTTTGTGTTGTTTTTTTTTCAACTAATAATATTGTTGTCTTGTGTTGTGAATAAATGTATTTTCTTTCTTTTTCTTTCTTTCTTTTCTTTCAAAATATACGTACATAAGCTCCAAAAACATAACCCCCCATCAGGCAGCCGGTTATAAAGACAGTTGAAGTATCTATCTGAGTTAATCAATTTAGGCTATAACAAGCACTTATGAATGTCCAAAAAGAATCTACCACCGGTATGGAAAAACCTCTGTTGTAAAGAATCAACATGGATTTTATGCTACTTTATAAGTAGCTAGTAGATTGACTAGATCATAAAATATAGGTCAAAGTCCACATCTCAAATGACCGTGTCGCAAAATTTCGGTATCTCATTTAGTCAACATCTCAATATGACCCGTTAAGAAATTATTTCACATTTTCTGATACCATTCTTGTAAGGCTTGCTTCACATGCAAAAGTCACGGCGACGACTGTGCCGTGACCGTGCCATGTGAAAGATGTCTATATAGCTCATATATTTCTACTTTATCACGGCACAGCGCCGGTGCCGTGACCGTGTGCATGAAAAGCGGGCCTTATAGTTGTGGCCGTACTCAGCTTTGAAGGTCCTTTGTTATTATTTTCTTTGCTTCCAGTGTCACCCAGCAACTTGGTACATCCCTTGCGACTTCCACTTATACGTGATCACATTGATTCTCTTCTACATCTATCGGAAAGTCCCAACGGCTGGCAAGATTGCAGCTGCTGTAGTCGTATTCCTTGGTTTCATAGCCCCTGGCATCAATGGTTACATACACAATTTGCCAGCCGTTTTAGGATTGAACCTTGGGTAAGTTAAAATGAGAACCATTATCACTAGACTTTAATTTACATTATCAAAAGTCAAAGTCAAAGTCAAAATATCTTTATTCAATTTGGGCTATAACAAGCACTTATAAATGTCAAAAAAAATCTACCACCGGTTCGGGAAAACCTCTGCTGAGAAGAATCCGGCAAGAAACTAAAGGAGGTATATATTTTTTTTAAACAGATTTACAATATTATTAAATGATAATTATGTATACATCACAAGTATTTAACACAACTTCATTTTTTTTATCACTAGTACCTACATAGACGTAAAGTGGTGGTGATTTTTTTCCCCTTCAAACCGTATAGTGTGTAGTATCGTTGGATAGGTCTTTTAAACCATTCGGGGGTTATGAAGATAATTTTTCGATTCAGCTATCTTTGCTCATCCGCGACCTTATGATAGCTAAGTTAATGCAAGATATGCGTGTTCATGCAGTTCCTCCACCTCCACAATGTAAGAACACACACAAATCATATAAACCCATCTAACATCACCACCACACTATACTGAAGCGTTTCGAACACAACCAGAGTTCATCTTCAGAGCAACACAACCGTACACCACGTTACAAGATGTTATACTAACAAACCACAACAAACGTTTTAATTTGTCACTGTAACTCCCAAGTACTCACCTATATGTTTTCACAAATAAAACAAAACTACCCACAAAATATTAATGAATTTTAATCGTCATATAAAACTACCTTAAATTTTTATTTATTTACTGTTAAGAGCGTTTATACCTGCTGAGCTGGCAACGTTGCATTTTTGTTAGTTTTTCTCGACTATTCCATAAAACTTTAATGAAAATTAAAAATGTGGTCTGATAGAACTCTTCTTAATATATAAGTTAATGTGTCTACTCCAATAATTATTCGTAATAGACTTTTATATTCTTTAAAAACGAACAAATGTTTATTAACGGTTTTTTGGAGCCCAATATAATATTATTTGATGATCAATATTATTTCCGAGTAGTTTTTAAATAATATTTAGGTAACCATTTTAATATTATTTGGTGATTCAATTTAGGTGACAGATCTACTATTATAGGAACAAATATTATTTATTAGGTCGCCGTAAACGGATTTATTAGGTGATCAATAAAATCATACCCGTTTTATATGACGATTAAAATTCATTAATATTTTTATTTTATTTTTATTTTGAGAAAAAATAAAGGGAGTTACAGTGACAAATTAAAAAGTTTGTTGTGGTTTGTTAGTTTAACATTTGGAAGCATGATATACGGTTGTGTTGCTCTGTAGATGAGCTCTGGTTGAGTTCGAAACGCGTCAATGCTGTGTGGTGGTGGTGATAGATGAGTTTGTGTGATTTGTGTGTTCTTACAGCGTGGAGGTGGAGGAACTGCATGAACACGCATAATCTTGCATGAACTTGCGAGTAGCTATCATAAGGTCGCGGGTGAGCAAATAAATTATTTTAATTCATTGATATGGACCTCCGCAAAGTAACGCCTGATTCAAAAAATTACTTAAACAATTGGTTTGAATTTTAAAAAATAAATCATGATGACATAAGTGTATCAAATTTACAAGGAACACTATGACGACTAATTTTGCTCGACAAATATTAATATTTTAAGAGTAAATGGGCATTTCTATAATACATTGTACCCTGAGTTTATCTCTCCGATTTCAAAAAAAAATTGAGAAGTAGACTCAGTCCATGGTTCCGAGCTGAAAAAACTGGGTCTCCTGATGTGTCCCCGGAATATTGTATGGATGGATGTGTCCGTTTTGTTATGAATTTTCGTGACGGCCACGAAACCCTATCTTGGGCGTATCCGACATGGTCTTGGCCGGTTTTTTCTTCAATAATATTTTCTGTTAATATGGAAAAGTTGGAATGACATAAAAGTCGTGATGTTAAATTTCCAGGATAGACATCAACATTAGGCGGGCTAAGAGTTTCGTCAACGGATACATAAAGACACACAACAGGATAAGCCCGTATGCACTCGGATTTATTGTCGGCTATATGATGTCTATATACAAGCCTGCTGATTACAAAAAAGTTTGGTCCAGAGTAAGTTTTTTTCTAACTGGTGCCCTATAGCTCGGTAAAGGTTTATTCTTTCTTCGATTATATTTGTCTTTGTAGAAGATGATGGGCGACTTGAAGGCATTTCATTTAGGATTAATTTAAGAAACGCCTCCATGTAACTCGGTTATCTTCTTTAACATAATTATTATGCCTTTGTTCCTAAAGCTATAATATTCCTTACACACTCACTTTGACCTCAGTACAGCAACTCATTGTTGTAAACATGTCATATTTCACTTGATTTTTGAAATTGCATCCTTGGAGAGTAGCATCTAAAGCGTATGAAATAAGTTTTTGTAAAATTTACATTTAATACAAGTTTTTTTTGCTGACTGTACTTTTAGTTGACGGTACCTGCATTGTCGTTCAAACTACATTTCTGTACCAAATTTCAAGTCGATGCCACTAATGGTTGAGGAGTTCCGTCCAGCGGAGACGATCTTAGCCGGAATACCAGGATGTCACTACTAAATTATAATTGTACCGTCGACAGATTTACATAAGTATGCCGAATTTCAAGTCAGCCCTGGAAGAGGGTCAAATTAAGCTTTCAATATTAAACCCATACAAACATACTAGATAACAGGGCAAGTTTAATAAAAGGTTTTAAGAAGAATCAGAGGTACAAACTAAAGCGCAAACCAGAGGTCTACTGTTTGAGAGGCCTTAAGTTAAACTAGTATATAGACACAGCTTAGGTAGGTACTGACATCGCATCTTCTTTATTTCCAGACGACATCTTTTCTTAGCGCTGGAGTCGGTATCACACTGATAGGAGTCGTTCTTAGTACCGGCGTCTTGTGTTTTACCTACCACGTCATGGGCCCCTTGGCCTGGGTCTACTTGACGTTAGACAGGACCATCTTCGCTGTAGCTCTCTTAATCGTCATTGTTTTCTGCACTTATGGAGATGTTCGTAAGTATAAAAACATCTAGGTAACTTCCGAAATTAGATATGTTTTTTTTGTTGTGATCGTAATTACCAGGAGGTTTTTGTGAAAAAAAATGTTGTTAATATTTTGCGCAAGAGTAAACAATCGGATTTAATATCACCATACAAAAACTGTGTGAGCGGTAATGAAAGATAATACTTAATTCATAATTTATTTATTGCAGTACGCGTCTTTCAAGATTAAACATACATTAGGCACGGCAACATTAGGTAGACCTTGTCTAGGCTAAGATGACGCGCCCCTCCACCATAGTAGAAGAGAACAAGTAGGCTCACTACGAACAAAATTACATCGCCCGGCTTATAGTCATACTTGTTATGATGTCTAAGGCGTATTATAAAGTTCATGAAGGTAATGGAGGCGTATCATGACAAATATCCCAGAAGCGAAAAATCACACATTCCCAGTACAAATCGTTGATCATTACATCTTACATCATAAGGCGTATTATAAAGTTCATGAAGTTCATGGAGGCGTATCATGACAAATATCCCAGAAGCGAAAAATCACACATTCCCAGTACAAATCGTTGATCTACATCTTACATCATAAGGCGTATTATAAAGTTCATGAAGTTCATGGAGGTGTATCATGACAAATATCCCAGAAGCGAAAAATCACACATTCCCAGTACAAATCGTTGATCATTACATCTTACATCATAAGGCGTATTATAAAGTTCATGAAGTTCATGGAGGTGTATCATGTCAAATATCCCAGAAGCGAAAAATCACACATTCCCAGTACAAATCGTTGATCATTACATCTTACATCATAAGGCGTATTATAAAGTTCATGAAGTTCATGGAGGTGTATCATGTCAAATATCCCAGAAGCGAAAAATCACACATTCCCAGTACAAATCGTTGATCTACATCTTACATCATAAGGCGTATTATAAAGTTCATGAAGTTCATGGAGGCGTATCATGACAAATATCCCAGAAGCGAAAAATCACACATTCCCAGTACAAATTGTTGATCATTACATCTTACATCATAAGGCGTATTATAAAGTTCATGAAGTTCATGGAGGCGTATCATGACAAATATCCCAGAAGCGAAAAATCACACATTCCCAGTACAAATTGTTGATCATTACATCTTACATCATAAGGCGTATTATAAAGTTCATGAAGTTCATGGAGGTGTATCATGACAAATATCCCAGAAGCGAAAAATCACACATTCCCAGTACAAATCGTTGATCATTACATCTATTTGGGCCATAAAATCACTCGGATCCATCAGGTAGCGGATGTCGAACGCTGAGTTGGCCAAGCATGGGCAGCTTTTGCAGCTAACAACACCGTCTTTAAATCCAAAATGATCCCGCAATATCTTAAGACCAGGGTATTCAATCAGTGTGTCTTGCCCGTCTTCACATATAGAATGGAAACCACCACCTTAACAGAAAGGTCTGCTGAGAAACTCCGTGTTGCACAAAGAGTAATGGAGCGAATAATGCTCAGAATACACCTTCTGGACCGAAAGTAAAACGAGTTGATCAGACAGAAGACTAAAGTAAATGACGTAATAACAGAAATACTAGAACGCAGAAAGTAGAGATAGGCAGGACATAATGCTAGAATGGACCACAGTCGTTGGGTGAGAAGTGTCCTGGAGTGGAGACCCCGTGCTAACACCCGCGGTAGAGGACGACCACCTAAAAGGTGGACAGATGATATCCGGCAACAAGCTGGCGTAAACTGGATGCCAGTGGCAATGGATAGGCAAGACTGGAAAAGTAGAGAGTCAGCCTATGTCCGAAGACGGGCGCTATAAGAACTGTTATAGATAGATAGATTATAGTTAATGATTATATCATAGACAGGGATATTTGGAAATAATTCCGATCCGCATTGGCGTTCCCTTACTTCAAATAGCGGAGATACCATTTAATATTATTGTAAATCTGTTTAAAAAAAAATACTTCGTTGCGTTTCTTGCCGGATTCTTCTTAACAGAGGTTTTTCCGAACCAGTGGTAGATTTTTTTTGACATTCATAAGTGCTTGTACGAAAGTTAACTTAAAATTGTATAATGTCTGTGTCTAGAGAAACCAGACAGATTATATGCTGTTATATTATTATTATTATTATACTAAATTTTAAAATATAACGTTTTAAACTTTCGTGATTTTCACTCATAGTCAAAATACCACCAACTGGATTTATCACGCTAACACACACGAGTAATATTTACCTTGACGTTTCGGCAACATTGCAGTGGCCGTGGTCACGAGTCTACTTTGCTACGTTAAGGGTCGGGAGTAAATAAATTAAGTCATTAAATATGTTAATGATCATTTATTAAAATACTACACCGAACGCCGCAAGCACACGAAGGAAGTGTCGTAGGGGGTAGGTTCGTGAATGCCTAGTTTTACTTCTTGGTTAAAAGGAAGAGGAAGTGTATTGCTGCCACCACGCTATTACCCCCCTAGAACTCGGAAAAGCAGTGGAGATGGTAAGCCGAAGGACGTCAGCTGGCAGGTTGCGAGGTACGCGCGCAAGACGTAAGGTGGCCGTAGCACCCTGGAATTTACGTCCGCCGTGTAAATAAAATTATATCCGTCGACTGTGATCGGCATTAAGCAGAAGCGAAAGCGAAAGTACTGCGTGATGGTGAAATGGCCTAGGTGGTGCCGATGTCACAGTCAGACGGAGTTTACAAAATGAGATGAAAAATGACGCAAAGCGATAAAAATAAATTATTATTTACTTAATAAAACTTGAATAGTGCATGATAAAAGTTGTCGAAGAAAATTATATGCGTGATTAAGTACTTTAGTTTGATCTACAAGCGAAAGAGCAACGACAAAATATTACAACGGAATAACCGTTAGCAACTCCTTATAATCTACCTACTTACAGTTAACTAAAGTATAAAAAATGTTCAACACTTCAACTAAACACTGATTTTTGATTAACTTTTAAGGCGCGAGATATAATTAAAAGATATTTCGTGCACAAACTAAATTTTCATAATTGTATTCGCGCTGGCGCGTCGTATGAAGTCGCTTATGAGAGGAACGAACGTGCGCCTGCGTCGGTAGCAAAATCAGTCTGCCGGGGCGGCGGGCGCGCGAGCGGGATCGAGGCGTTCGCGCGGCCAACCGGTTTTATCGAAACAAAGGGGAGCGATGAAAGTACAGTTGGAAAGTGAATATGGGCGGATACGTTTGTTTATTTACTTATTTTTAATTGTTAATAGTTTAATTTTAGGTAAGTGTTTTAATAAGGTTTTTTATTAAGTGTGTTTTTATTATTATTTTATTATTTCTAAATAATATTTTAATAGTATAGTTTCCTATAATTAAGGTTACGTAACGCTTTTACGTTACAAATTGTAAATTTAAAAATATTATTTTATTAATTCGCCGGAACGGTGATGGCGACTGTATACATAACTACTACTCATGTTTACCTACATATAATACTATAACTATTTATTGTATACTTGTAGGTAGGTAGGTATCTATTATTTTTTATGCGTCCTTGTACGAAATTATTACACTACACTTATATACCACTAATTTACAACTATACCTAATACAAAAAATACTTAAGTACGAGTACGAGAACGTAAAAGTGCGAAGCGAGCGCAAGACGAACGAGCTAAAATCGAAACGTACGGCACCGACGGCAGTGCAGCCTTGACTTGACTAAAGAAAACTTAATCCTCCTTCAATTATCAGTGTGTGCGTGCGGCGGGTGCGTGCGTACCGGCGCCAACATTTAAGCTGCGCGATGTTATTTTGTTCGTAGTGAGCCTTTTTGTCCTCTTTTACTATGGCGCAACCGTTTGTGCAAAAATTGGCGTAAAAACCACACGGCGTCCACAAGCCTTTTGTGCGGTATACCGTTTTGCCGTATAACGAGTAACGCACATGCTTGCTTGTGCACATTGGAATTGGTGCAAGTGTGATTGAGCGTGTCGTCGAACCTTATGAAAGTAGTAGTCGCACTGTCAGCGTGGTACAGTACAATAGGGTTCAGCTCTATATGAAAAACGTTTTTTTTTTCAGCTTTGATCAATTCGTTCCTAAGTTGGGCGCCATTCCGACCCCTCAGCCGTCTGTCGTATGGATTATATGTCTTCCACATTGTCCTGCTGTACAGGTCTAAGACGAGTCTTCGAGATCCCGTGCGAGGCCATTACATTGATGCTGTAAGTATCGTGCGAAACTTCAATAGATTGATTAATAGGCCTATCATTAGATGGCTGATTTATAAATAGCTTACTTACGGAGTGATCCAGTCCTATCCTATAATAGCTAGCGCGCGTCATCCATATCCCCCCCCCTCCTATCAAACACCGTCACGTCGCGTCAATATCAAATTATAATATTAATATTTCTGTGCAGGTGGTGGAAACAACTGGGCTGACGGCGATCTCACTGGTGCTGAGTCTGGTGGTGTGGCTGCTGGTGGATGCTCCTCTCATGAACTTCACGAACAAGTATCTTAGCACCAGGTGCGTCATCACGTCACAGATCACATAATCATCTTAGCCGTAGGACGTCCACTGTTGGACATATATCTCCCTCATAGACCTCCAGTTGCTTTGGTTGGAAGAGGCCTGCATTTACAGTGAACCCGGCTCAACCCAGGTCATCCGTCCATCTCATTGATGGACGCATAATCGTATCTTATAACAGTTATAACTTCGTTTCTATCAAATTCAAATTAATTTATTTATAAAATTCCTATAAGAAAGGAATATGAATTAATCTTAGGTCTAGTATTTAAGCAAAATTTAATTATGTCCAAGCCAGGTTACAAGTGTAACCTGTGTTTTAAACAAAAGTGTCATATCGCATAATCTTGTTTGGCCTTGTGTTGGCACCTTGTGTCTCAGTCAGTCAGTAGGGTGTAGGGTGTGAGGTCTCCGAAATATACTACCCATAACAGGTATCTCATATTTTTTTTAGCCTAATGATACTTTGGCATAATCATAACTTTGCATCAAGATGAGTTCAAATAATAGTCATTTCTCAGAATATTAAATAACAGAACACTTATCGCCGAATATATGTACTTCTGCAGAACATTAGTATGGCCGATTTTTATGTGGCATAATGGCATAGCATAATACTAGTTTGGGCTATTGTATTTTCACGGAATTTTAAATAGCGCTGACTTAAACATGGCGTAATGATATAGTTAAAGGACCCATAAGAATGGGGTCCATATTGGCTCATATAAATTTTTTTATTCGATTATTTATAATAATACCGCTTTGTAATCATAATCATTATTTCTCTGAAAATTGTTTCTTATATATTTTAAAGATAATTATTTTTACTACTACCTACATTGTTCATAAAGATACATATTTCAATTTTTATTACTCATAATTTCATGAACGAGATTTAATCTATACCTATAAAATTATTTGGGAGAATTTGTTTATTTATAAATTTATTTTATAAAATCATTTGTACTCATGTGATTTAAAGCTATATTATCTAAACTGAACGTACATCGGAACGTACACAGAGATTATGATTTACATTGGACGGTATGCCTACTTTAGTCCGACCGCGTACTAAAGCGGTAGGCTGCTAAACATCACAATTCGCATTCTTTGTTGTTCCTATACACGTGAATGTGTGAAATATGGAGGTGAATGACGATACATTTTGCCAATATGGACCCTAAATATTATTAAAAAATTACTCGGAAATAATATTGATCATCAAATAATTATATTGGGTTCATATTCATCATACAAGTATTAGCAAAAAATGTTTGGTTCAGGCATTTCGCCGGCCGCTGCCGCGGCACGCTCGCTTCGCTCGCTCGGCTCATGCACTGAGGGTCGCAGTTTTACCTAACACTCCTCCTCGTTTCGCTCGTCGTCGTACCTAACCAGACCTGCCTTATAAGAATAGGTAGAAGCATCGAATTAAGGAACCAATATATTTCTTATTGATAAATATAATAATTAGGTTATCGCAGTTTCGTGACAAATCTTAATTTAAGTGACAGAAAATATAGTTCGCATATTTTTTACCCAGAAAATTGCATTTAAAAAGTCATCAACTTGTATATATGTATGAATAGATTAGGAATAAACAAAGGTATACTTTAAAACGTATATAATACCAAATTTTATTACCTAAAATCGATATGTTGAATAATGATATAATACATAAACTGTAGTAAGAGAGGTATTTATATTAAATGACATTATGAATACAATAAATTCGGAGTTCCAATGATTATTGTTTAAAATAAAAGTATATAATGATCATTAGGATGTAAAATTGTATAAGATACATTTTCGAAGTTTTCTATAATCGAATTTGCAATTTTATATGAGCTTTGGCGCACCCCAGAACAGCAGCTACATAGTAGGTTGGGTTAGGTTAGAACCTGCAATTACAAAAACGCGCGAGCCGAGCGAGCGAAGAGAACGTGCCGCGGCAGGCGGCCGGCGAAGCGCCAGAATCTTAAGGTGATTTTCCACCGGCGAGGCGAGACGAGACGAGGCGAGACGAGACGAGGCGAGACGAGAATCGCAATTTGTATGGCGGCGCCCGCGGCGGCTCGCGGCGGGCGCGCGAGAATGCATACACATTTCAATTCTCGTCTCGTCTCGCCTTGCCGGTGGAAAATCACCATTACTGCTGCCAATAAAGGTTGGGTTGATATAGAACTAAAATTAAAACAACGCTGGGGTGTTATTATCGCTTCAGCATTATACTGAGCCAGTGTCAGATTCACAACCGCAATGACACATAAATAATAATATTGTTGTGTCTTGTTTTGTGAATAAATGTATTTTGTTTCTTTATTTAGTTCTTTCCAACTAATTATAATCGAATTGCTAATGATATAGCAAGTTTAATTAGATTAGGAAATTAAATACAGAACACATACAGTAGTATTGTTTTATTTATTAGTTACATGAAAAATTGACAATGTAAGGAAGGATTATTCTTTGAAATAATTACACTAATCTCAAATTAGCACATATTGCCTTCAAAAATGCAGTACAAGTATGTAACAAAGTATAATCAGCTTGATTATTTAGAACCAAAGTAATGCTTAAAAATTCTTTTTTATGAGAATTTATGAGATTATATTTTATGCAACATATTATTGAACCGTGTTATGCTAAGTAAGTTTCGGGCATACAAGATTATGCGAGTTGAGGGGTACCCCAGTATGTACTTACTCTATTCTATTATTGATGTGAGAGAATACAACTACCTACCAACAACGCCACTTAATTAAAACTTTAACACCCTGTGCTTATCATTCATTATTTTTTTCAGACCAAAAAAGGAAGTCTCTGGAACCATGGATAGAGTTTCAAACAAACAGTTGAACTTACAGTTAAATATCACTGATAAACAATAACAACCAAAATTATTTTTTTTGGAAAAACATTGTCAATTTAGTTAAATTTGTCAATTGTGTTTTGTTTCTTTTCTTATGTACAATAAAGAGTTTACACATACATAACTTTTTTTTCTGTATACTGCTGGCAGGTGGTTGCTGAACTTGTTTTATTAGGTTTAATTTTACATAAACATTTATAAATAGTACTAACGTACAGAATGGCCACGCTCCCATCCGCACCGGTTCGAATTACCCCACCCCTCAAGCGCAAATTGCAGGAAAACCGCAGGAAAGCAGTCGGGTGTGCAACGCGATGTATGTCGGCCGCACGGCACTAAGTTCGGAAGCAATCATTTTGCGAAATGGTAACGGTACCCTACCTACTTCCTTTTTCTAAATAAATAATGATTTCTGAAATTATCGCGATTAATACATGAAATAACTACCTAACGAATAATTCGTTTAAGTTTGTAGTCGTATGTATTGTAAGTAATTGAAAATAATAATGCTTAAATACAAAGACAAATTTTAATTAGGTTTAAATATAAGATTAGATTAGATAAAGGTAAGATTAACGATTACATTGATTTGCACTATCTAAGCCATACCTACATATAAGTACCTTTAAATGTCATTGGTAGCACTTATTAGGGTTTTGCGTTAGTCAGCCCTGTGCATCTTACGCACACATTGACGCGTGTACAGACGTCGTCGTGCCTATGTAGATTCGAGAAAATACGCATTTTGTACGGCGTGGCCTCCGTGTGGCCGCGAGTAAAAGCTAGTTAATAAATAATATTCCTTTAGTGTTGGTTATATTTTAATTGGTAATTAGGTAGTTAGGTATCTAAATTCCGCTTCACGGTTAACCTGTTCGATTTAAACAATAGGCAAGTTTACGTAAAAAAAAACACGTCCCTCTTTTTGTGTGTAAGTTTTATTTGGAAATGCTTACGTAGGTAGACCAAATGTATTTTTTT
>NC_133493.1:1614184-1614663 GCF_025370935.1 Choristoneura fumiferana
CATTATAAGCGAGCGTCCCCCCCTCTAAAATCTTAACCGGTGGGTGGAAATTTAAAAAAAAATTCATGATAGTAGCAAGTATATCAAACTTACAAGGAAAACTATAACGGTTAAGTTTTCTTGAGAATTATTAGTAGTTTTAGAGTAAATAGCAGCCTAAGGTATAAAATATACCTAAACTTGGAATATTCCGTACAAAATACGAAATCCTTTGAAAAATATTACTTAATTTTTTTGTAATGGCTACGGAACCCTATTTCGGGCGTGTCCGACACGCTCTTGGCCGGTTTTGAGTCGAATCATCAAATTATTCAAATTAAATCTTTTCATATAACTATCTAAACTCAGCTATACATATATACGTTCTATGTAATCTAGGTGTAATAAATTGGTCAATTGTTAACAAAATGTTATTAATATAAAGTAAACAAATGTAGCTTCGTTTTCGATACTTTTGTTAAATCCATACTTATTGCTAA
>NC_133493.1:1614673-1619348 GCF_025370935.1 Choristoneura fumiferana
ATCAAAATTAGGATAAATTGAATAGGTTATCAAAATACTAATTGGGAATTGAGACTACTGCTTTTGGCTGCTCCAATAAAGAGTACCAACAGGTAAAAGAGGAATTTAAAATTCACTCTTCAAATTGACAGTTACCAAGAAAGTGGCATCTTCATTATCAATCATATGCATAAATTATTATGCTTAGAATAATAAAATTCAAACTCTTTATTGCATTAAATGCTGTGATGAAGATCCTTAAAAGTATGAATAGATAGGTTCATAGGTTTCATTATTATCAACTATTACCATTACTAGATAAATTATTATGCCTGCATGACTTGCATAAACTACAATGTTGATTTGTTGCTAAAAGTGTAGCATTCAGTTTTGGCAGTTACTCAAAAAAGGGGATCATGCAGGAAAAACAAGCATGATAATGGTACAAAGTTAAGCAGTGCATATTAATTCAAATTATTTCATACAACTAGATTTGAAGTATAAGGAAATTGATGCTATGTTGACATTGGTATCTGTAGCAGGATCTGGCACAACAAAGGATTATGCTGACATGGCTCATTCTGGCATGTTTGCTAAAATCATTACAATTTACCCACAATTCAAGTTGGTAGAATTCAATGATACATATTTTTATTATGTTTTTAACCATTTTGAAATAAAAAGGTGAATGACCTTTGCTGATTCACATCAAATGGCAGTTTCAAGACAAGTAAAAGTATGTTAGACCTATTCTTGTTGGAATACTGATTTGCATTAAAAGGGGTCTAAAAAGCCCCCAAGGGCTATGAAATATTCGATAGTAAAACTGGTACTCACTCAAGACCAATAGAGAGCAGATGCTGTCCTATGAGACGCACTATTTCCTGGTCGGTCTGAGACATCCTTTGGGCAGGCGCGGGCAGGGCGCCGTTGCGGTCCGCGTCGCCGTTGAGGTGCGACGCGGAGCCGTTGGCGCAAGGCTGCGCCATGGCGGCGGGCGCTGGAGGCGACAGCCTGCGGGACCGCTTGCGCGGCGGCCGATGCCCGGCGCCCTCGTCGCCCGAGTCAGTGGAGGCCAGGCTGGCGGAGCGTCCGCGCCGCGCTGCCCCGAGCGCCGAGCTCACTGTCGCGCGCGCCGCATCGGCCTCCGCTGGCGCTGCCGACCGCCCGACGCCGCGACGGCGACTTCGACACTCTGACGTCACGACAGACCGCTATGCACCACCCGCGCTCAATGGACCATCTCCCTTTGTTCGTCACGACAAACTACGCTTCTCGATTGTTCCCTTCGATGAATACGCTTTGTCTGCGTCGCAGAACTGGATTACCGATTCCGGAACTCGCTTCCGTTATGAACCTGGTGGATCGCTAGTGGAGTTCGCAGCGTACACAAAAATCAGCTGAAAATGAAGCGACAGCTGTCTTTCTTCGCTGAGTACAACATCGCCCTTCTCTCCGTTTCGAACGACGTTCGTGTCTAGTTCGAGGCGTTCGGACGCGCATCGGGCGCAATCGTGTCGTAACGTAATGACCTCAAAAATAAAATTATCATGTCATAGAAAAATGGCGCAAGCTAGAACCTAGAACCTAAAACACTATTTCTAGTTGCACGCACTTGCACAATACGAATGTTAACTGGACAATTTATCAAAATATCTGAAAGAAAACTCACGAATTGACATGAATCGCTGAACAAAGCAATTGAGAGAACAAAACAAAATTAGCGTGTAATTCCACTCAATTTTTACATTGTACAATGTTAAGAATCATTGAACTGATAAAAACAAATGATTTAAAAATTTGAATAACTATAAAACTATAAATTAAAACTAGCTCTTGATTTTGGTTCTATCTATTTTTTATTTTTACTGAATATATCTGACTATATTTTCCGTACAACGGATCGCAGAAGAAGAAGAGAAGTTTAAGAAACTAGCTATCAATCTAGGCAAACAAAAATAATGATTTGATTTAGTGCTACGCAAATAAAAATACATTGAATTGTGTAACATGAATAGTAATAATAGTTGTATTAGCTCATTTTAAAGTTTTTTAGCGGTGAATATTTTATTATAATTTTAAAATTACCTTTAACTTTTCATATGAATGACAACCTTTGTAAATACATAACACTACACTACCCTGCGATGAAATGTCAAATTATTGTCATTACTGTCAAGTCAAGAAAAAAACTTTGTATTATAGTAAATAAGAAAATGAGGCTGTTTACTTTACTTTTTGTACTCTATTTTCTCTTTCCTCCCACAAATTTGCAACTGCTAATCAATGTGAAAAATCAGGTTATTAGTGTTTGATCTAAGTACCAATGAGGTTCTGAATAATTTCCTCTTTTAGTATCTAATAATCCAAGTCATTTTACAACTTTTATAATTATTTTTCGATTTGTAGTATCCGGTTACCTGTGTCAACTGGTATAAACAGTAATCAGTTAACACTCATTCGACATTCGAATAGAATTCGTTAATTAAATGTGTTGTTGCAGGGCGGCGACGTTATGCAGGAGAGCATAACAGCGAACGTGACTGAGGACACGGTGACGCTGGAGTTCCTGCGGCTGGACGGCGTCTTCATCTCGCAGCTCGTGGACTTTGCCAATGTCAGCTACCCTACAGCTATCACACCTACTAACATGACTGCCAACTGCCACCAACAAGCATCCCCTAAATTCCATTACAACATATATAGTATAAATTAGCTGCTAATTTTTTTCAAGATACCTACTTTTTATCTACCATTCCTAATTAGTTGTATGTTATGTCTGCTTTGTTCTAAAGGTGACTCGGAATTTCAGCAATATCTCTTGTTTACCAAAGGTTGATAGAATTATTTTGTTTGTCCTAGTGATGTTTTTTACATATTTTTTCTCAAGCTGCAACTGGAAATATTTTAGAAATCTTTTACCTGGGTTACTTTTCTGATCTGAAAAATAAATTTTATCATGAAACACACCCTAGTTCTTTCATAATAAGAGAGTAAGGTTTAAACAGAAACAAATACATTTATAGTATAAAGACTGTTTTTTATTAGAAACACTGCTTTTATAATTTGTGTTGTGTTCACATTTCACACTATGATGATTTTCTAGGAGGTGGAAGCGATGAAAGTGGTAATACCAGCTGAAGAGGAACTTGGGCAGACAGGTCCCCAGACATTATGCTTCCTCACACATGCTGCACAGGCCGACTTCATAGCACCTGATGCTATGGCCAAGCTAAGACAGGTAATGAAATTTCCAAAATCCTTTTCTTAAAAAACTGATTTTCTTTTATTGGGGTATTACTATTAAAGTGTTTTAACCTTCTTTATTTACCCATGTGTTACAAATATCTAAGGTTAATATCCATGGGGCCAAACACAATGAGGGCTATCGTGCATGAGTTTGCCACTAGAGGCGCTAGTGTAGCATGAGGTCTCCGAAATGTCAAATCTCATAGTTTTTGGGTGAGCTATGCGGGTTTATTTATAATTAGAATAGTTTTGTGAATATTTTGCAATAACTGAAACTAATTTTGGCAAATATGCGTTCCGGGGCAATGAATGTCTGTGTTTAGAGACAGTTTTGTCTTTCAGAAACCTTTGTCCTCCCTTTTTTCCAAACAAAACGGGGACTATGCAACACTGTGGCATGCTCGATATTTTTATGGTACGGTTTTAAGGTGTATTAAATATGATTTTAATCTAAACTTTGTTTTCACACCTGTAATAATAGACTTTGAAAGCCATACTTAAAAACCTCATGCAACAGTGCGCCATCTAGTGAGACAAAAAACGATAGCCCTCATTGCAATGCTGTGACCACACACTGCATGTGGTGGTGTTGATTGGGATTTTTAATTGGATTATTATTATCAAGTTTACTGATTGTGCCATGAAATACAGTGGTCAATGCTTCAGAGCCCCTCCCACTGGTTATAAAATTTCGCATTTCTGACATGAGAGTAGAATTTAAAATTCAATTAAATCCAGAAAAACCCGGGCACTGTGCGCGTAGCGGAGGAGGCGCGCGGCTGGCGGCAGACCACGGCGACGGCGTGGGGCGCGCGAGCCGCCCGGCTGCTGTCGGCGCCCGCGGCGCGACACTGCAGCGCCGCGCGAGACAAGGTCTACTTGCGCGCCGCCGACCTGGCGCGCTGGGCGCCAGACCCGGTGCGTACCCGCCACTACTACCACTACGGCGCCATGCGCTACGGCGCCACGCTGTAGCGCGTAGCAGCGTTTTTCCGCTTTGTAGCGAAAAACTGCCTACGAACAGAGAACTCCCCTAGCGGGTTCTTGGCACGAACTGCTACTCTTAACTAGGAGCCGCGCGGCTGCTGTTGGCTTTACCATAGTGTTCCTACACTACGCAACATGCGCGATTTACTATACAAGTTATATTAATATAACACACTCGAATTTAACTGTTATATAAATGTAGCCCTTTATTTGCGTTTATTTTATTATTCCAAGGATCCAGCTGCTATCTACATACCAAAATTTATACAAATCTATCTAGCATTTGTAGTGTAAAAGAAATCCATAGTCAAAGAGAGACAATTTTTTTATTATTGCCGAAAAATAAATCAAGTACTAATATTAGGATACCCTAACCAAACTTATACTTGTTCAGAGACAGTAATTTAAGATAATTATTTAAATGGCTGTTATAATTCTGATAATTTTTTTAGGCCATTTA
>NC_133493.1:1621584-1652575 GCF_025370935.1 Choristoneura fumiferana
GTTTGGATCGTTTATGAAAAAGATCATCGGTAGGCCCCCAGTATTAAAATTATCAAATAGTATTCAACCTCGCTAAAATAGTTAATTTGGTGCCTGTTGCAGTCGTAACTTTTCTACTGGGCACAATAAAAAAGGGATTTAAATATACAAACACAACCTGATTTAAAACATAGCGTAATCGATTACTACTTTCGATTCTGAGCAAACTACTTTCTGGTTTTCAGTTATTTAATTAACACCTTGTATAGGCTGGAATGATGAATCGAAAATACAAACTGAAATATAGATGCACAGAAAAACCAGAAAAATAAGACCAGCGCTGGGAAACGAACCCAGGTCCTCGGCATTCCGTGCCGTGTGCTATACCGCTACACCACCGCTGGACAACGATACAGACACGAATTTCTCCTATGCACCTCATATCTCAGCTTGTGTTGTTTCTTATTTAGCCACTTAAGCAGCGACACTAGCGACATCTATGCCGTAGCCCTCATCGAGAAACTTTTCGGCACTCCATCGGAACTAACCGCTCACCCGGACAAGAGATATCGTTATCAAGCAATCAAATTAAGATTGTTTTTTTGGAATATTTTTGTATTTTTTATTTCAATTCCAAATTTTTTGTTACTTTTACGGTCATCCCGTAAAACCTATATCGAAAATACTATAATAATGGTCTATTTTTCTGGTTTTTCTGTGCATCTATATTTCAGTTTGTATTTTCGATATAGGTTTTGCGGGATGACCGTAAAAGTAACAAAAAATTTGGAATTGAAATAAAAAATACAAAAAGATTCCAAAAAAACAATCTTAATTGGAATGATGATGATGATGAAGCGCTATGTTCAATGAGGGCTATCGCGAATGAATTCGCCGCTAGAGGCGCTAGTGTAGCGTGAGGTCTCCGAAATGTCAAATCTCATAGTTTTTGGGTGAGCTACGCAGGTTTATTTATAATTAGAATAATTTTGTGAATATTTGCAATATCTGTAATAAATTACGGCAAATATGCGTTCGGGGCAATGAATGTGTGTTTTGAGACAGTTTTGTCTTTCGGAAACCTTTGTCCTCCCTTTTTTCCGAACAAAACGGGGACTTTGCAACACTGTGGCATGCTCGATATTTTTATGCTACGGTTTTAAGGTGTATTTAAATATGATTTTAATCTACACTTTGTTTTCACGCTCGGAATAACAGACTTTGAAAGCCATACTTAAAAACCTCACGCAAACAGTGCGCCATCTAGTGAGACAAAAAACGATAGCCCTCATTAGGATTACTTTAAATAGCTGACTGTAGTGTCTAGGTAACGGTTTGGACACCCAAATTCGAGTCACTAGCTTGGCTCGCCAGCACACCACCACACGCTACGGCGTTCGAATGACAACTGCCGAACCGGTCCGATTGTGACGTATGCGCTCGAGACAAGGACTACAACACTACATGGACCTTAACGATTATTCTTGTCATTATGTAGCCATGCGATGGCCAAGTCATGTATTAAGATTGGTTTTTTGGAATCTTTTTGTATTTTTTATTTCAATTCCAAATTTTTACTTTTACGGTCATCCCGTAAAAACCTAAATTGAAAAATACAAACTGAAATATACATGCACAGAAAAACCAAAAATAAGACCATCACTGGGAATCGAATCGTTAAGGTCCTGTAATCCGTACCGCGTCTGCTATACCGTCACACGCGTGCGGTACGGATTACCGAGGACCTGGGTTCGATTTCCAGTGATGGTCTTTTTTTTTGGTTTTTCTGTGCATCTATATTTCAGTTTGTATTTTCAAGTCATGTATGTGTATTCAATAAAATTTGGCTTAGGACTGTTGTTTTTTTGGAATTAAAATGTATTCGAACTAAAATATTTAATCATTTGCCTCAACTTATTAAATCTCAAGAAAGAGTTGGATTTATAACAAAGTTCAAGACATGGCTGTTGATTAAACGTTTCATAGAAGTTTATATACTTAAATAGAAAAATGAAATATTAATAATTTATTTGCAAGAATACGGTTAGTTAAAGGTCTTAAATTATGTAAGGGCATGCGTACTGAACCTGCAAGCAAGTGTATGATAGCAGAAATTCATCCGTTAACTATACATTAACTGAATATTACATTATTTTATTGCCTCAATCAAATACTTAATTAAGATTGTTTAAATATATGACATAGGATGTTTTAATGCACATAATTTCTGGCAATAAATGAATCTCATCTCATCCTCATCCTCAACCTGTCATCTCCATCGTCCATCGTCCATCGTCCATCGTCCATCGTCCATCGTCCATCGTCCATCGTCCATCGTCCATCGTCCATCGTCCATCGTCCATCGTCCATCGTCCATCGTCCATCGTCCATCGTCAATCGTCTATCATCCATCCTCCATCCTCGTCCATCGGCCATCGTCCATCTTCTATCCTCCATCTTAATCCATTGTCCATCGTCCACTGAATATTTATTTCGCAAGAAAGACCTCCAACTCTCTATCTCCGTAGTCAGCTCCAGGATGTTGAGGACGTACAGCCGAGATTTTTAGCCGGCGAGAGTTAAGCAGTTTCTGGACCTTCCCTTTCCAGTCGTCCATAATGGATTTTTCCAGACTGCACGCTCCCACCTCATTAAAAATAATAAAAACAAGTACACAAAAGCAAGGACCAAGTGTATTTGGCCCATAAGGTGACTAAACCGGGCTGGCGTTGGCATGCAGTGGGTTAATTCCAGGGTAGGCAGCTGCTAGTTGGCGCCCACAGCAGCGCACCAGTCCACCGCAGCGCTGCCAACTCTCAATGCACGCTCCACTCAACCCTTAAAAAATATATGTTTCACAGACTCTTGGGGCCTTTCGCAGTGTCAGTATTTTTTATCATCTTTGTGCTAATGGAAGTGGACGACGGGCCTATGTACTTGAAGACAGCTAAGACTGAGCAGGAGGCTTGCGAGAAGACCTGGTGGCTGGCGTTGCTGATGGTCGGGAACTATGTCCACACCGACGCCATGGTACGTACCTTGCTTTTCAACCTAGGAGCGTCTGTTGCGTGTTGCGCGACACATTGCTCTCACGGAGGAGTTTCGCGTTAAGCAATGCTATGCTTTTTGCGAGCCTATATCTAGGAGTTCTAGGAGTTGTAGGTCTGAAAAATCTAAAAGAAGTTTGTTTGGAATCGATTACACTATTATACTTTAACGTCAGACATGCATACAAAATCCGATTCACTACCGCAATGACACATACCTTTGTGTTGTTTTTTTTTCAACTAATAATATTGTTGTCTTGTGTTGTGAATAAATGTATTTTCTTTCTTTTTCTTTCTTTCTTTTCTTTCAAAATATACGTACATAAGCTCCAAAAACATAACCCCCCTTCAGGCAGCCGGTTATAAAGACAGTTGAAGTATCTATCTGAGTTAATCAATTTAGGCTATAACAAGCACTTATGAATGCCCAAAAAGAATCTACCACCGGTATGGAAAAACCTCTGTTGTAAAGAATCAACAGGGATTCTATGCTTCTTTATAAGTTGCTAGTAGATTGACTAGATCATAAAATATAGGTCAAAGTCCACATCTCAAATGACCGTGTCGCAAAATGTCTATCTCATTTAGTCAACATCTCAATATGACCCGTTAAGAAATTATTTCACATTTTCTGATACCATTCTTGTAAGGCTTGCTTCACATGCAAAAGTCGCGGCGACGACTGTGCCGTGACCGTGCCATGTGAAAGATGTCTATATAGCTCATATATTTCTACTTTAACACGGCACAGCGACTGTGCCGTGACTGTGTGCATGAGAAGCGGGCCTTATAGTTGTGGCCGTACTCAGCTTTGAAGGTCCTTTGTTATTATTTTCTTTGCTTCCAGTGTCACCCAGCAACTTGGTACATCCCTTGCGACTTCCACTTGTACGTGATCACATTGATTCTCTTCTACATCTATCGGAAAGTCCCAACGGCTGGCAAGATTGCAGCTGCTGTAGTCGTATTCCTTGGTTTCATAGCCCCTGGCATCAATGGTTACATACACAATTTGCCAGCCGTTTTAGGATTGAACCTTGGGTAAGTTAAAATGAGAACCATTATCACTAGACTTTAATTTACATTATCAAAAGTCAAAGTCAAAGTCAAAATATCTTTATTCAATTTGGGCTATAACAAGCACTTATAAATGTCAAAAAAAATCTACCACCGGTTCGGGAAAACCTCTGCTGAGAAGAATCCGGCAAGAAACTAAAGGAGGTATATATTTTTTTTAAACAGATTTACAATATTATTAAATGATAATTATGTATACATCACAAGTATTTAACACAACTTCATTTTTTTTATCACTAGTACCTACATAGACGTAAAGTGGTGGTGATTTTTTTCCCCTTCAAACCGTATAGTGTGTAGTATCGTTGGATAGGTCTTTTAAACCATTCGGGGGTTATGAAGATAATTTTTCGATTCAGCTATCTTTGCTCATCCGCGACCTTATGATAGCTAAGTTAATGCAAGATATGCGTGTTCATGCAGTTCCTCCACCTCCACAATGTAAGAACACACACAAATCATATAAACCCATCTAACATCACCACCACACTATACTGAAGCGTTTCGAACACAACCAGAGTTCATCTTCAGAGCAACACAACCGTACACCACGTACAAGATGTTATACTAACAAACCACAACAAACGTTTTAATTTGTCACTGTAACTCCCAAGTACTCACCTATATGTTTTCACAAATAAAACAAAACTACCCACAAAATATTAATGAATTTTAATCGTCATATAAAACTACCTTAAATTTTTATTTATTTACTGTTAAGAGCGTTTATACCTGCTGAGCTGGCAACGTTGCATTTTTGTTAGTTTTTCTCGACTATTCCATAAAACTTTAATGAAAATTAAAAATGTGGTCTGATAGAACTCTTCTTAATATATAAGTTAATGTGTCTACTCCAATAATTATTCGTAATAGACTTTTATATTCTTTAAAAACGAACAAATGTTTATTAACGGTTTTTTGGAGCCCAATATAATATTATTTGATGATCAATATTATTTCCGAGTAGTTTTTAAATAATATTTAGGTAACCATTTTAATATTATTTGGTGATTCAATTTAGGTGACAGATCTACTATTATAGGAACAAATATTATTTATTAGGTCGCCGTAAACGGATTTATTAGGTGATCAATAAAATCATAACCGTTTTATATGACGATTAAAATTCATTAATATTTTTATTTTATTTTTATTTTGAGAAAAAATAAAGGGAGTTACAGTGACAAATTAAAAAGTTTGTTGTGGTTTGTTAGTTTAACATTTGGAAGCATGATATACGGTTGTGTTGCTCTGTAGATGAGCTCTGGTTGAGTTCGAAACGCGTCAATGCTGTGTGGTGGTGGTGATAGATGAGTTTGTGTGATTTGTGTGTTCTTACAGCGTGGAGGTGGAGGAACTGCATGAACACGCATAATCTTGCATGAACTTGCGAGTAGCTATCATAAGGTCGCGGGTGAGCAAATAAATTATTTTAATTCATTGATATGGACCTCCGCAAAGTAACGCCTGATTCAAAAAATTACTTAAACAATTGGTTTGAATTTTAAAAAATAAATCATGATGACATAAGTGTATCAAATTTACAAGGAACACTATGACGACTAATTTTGCTCGACAAATATTAATATTTTAAGAGTAAATGGGCATTTCTATAATACATTGTACCCTGAGTTTATCTCTCCGATTTCAAAAAAAATTGAGAAGTAGACTCAGTCCATGGTTCCGAGCTGAAAAAACTGGGTCTCCAGATGTGTCCCCGGAATATTGTATGGATGGATGTGTCTGTTTTGTTATGAATTTTCGTGACGGCCACGAAACCCTATCTTGGGCGTATCCGACATGGTCTTGGCCGGTTTTTTCTTCAATAATATTTTCTGTTAATATGGAAAAGTTGGAATGACATAAAAGTCGTGATGTTAAATTTCCAGGATAGACATCAACATTAGGCGGGCTAAGAGTTTCGTCAACGGATACATAAAGACACACAACAGGATAAGCCCGTATGCACTCGGATTTATTGTCGGCTATATGATGTCTATATACAAGCCTGCTGATTACAAAAAAGTTTGGTCCAGAGTAAGTTTTTTTCTAACTGGTGCCCTATAGCTCGGTAAAGGTTTATTCTTTCTTCGATTATATTTGTCTTTGTAGAAGATGATGGGCGACTTGAAGGCATTTCATTTAGGATTAATTTAAGAAACGCCTCCATGTAACTCGGTTATCTTCTTTAACATAATTATTATGCCTTTGTTCCTAAAGCTATAATATTCCTTACACACTCACTTTGACCTCAGTACAGCAACTCATTGTTGTAAACATGTCATATTTCACTTGATTTTTGAAATTGCATCCTTGGAGAGTAGCATCTAAAGCGTATGAAATAAGTTTTTGTAAAATTTACATTTAATACAAGTTTTTTTTGCTGACTGTACTTTTAGTTGACGGTACCTGCATTGTCGTTCAAACTACATTTCTGTACCAAATTTCAAGTCGATGCCACTAATGGTTGAGGAGTTCCGTCCAGCGGAGACGATCTTAGCCGGAATACCAGGATGTCACTACTAAATTATAATTGTACCGTCGACAGATTTACATAAGTATGCCGAATTTCAAGTCAGCCCTGGAAGAGGGTCAAATTAAGCTTTCAATATTAAACCCATACAAACATACTAGATAACAGGGCAAGTTTAATAAAAGGTTTTAAGAAGAATCAGAGGTACAAACTAAAGCGCAAACCAGAGGTCTACTGTTTGAGAGGCCTTAAGTTAAACTAGTATATAGACACAGCTTAGGTAGGTACTGACATCGCATCTTCTTTATTTCCAGACGACATCTTTTCTTAGCGCTGGAGTCGGTATCACACTGATAGGAGTCGTTCTTAGTACCGGCGTCTTGTGTTTTACCTACCACGTCATGGGCCCCTTGGCCTGGGTCTACTTGACGTTAGACAGGACCATCTTCGCTGTAGCTCTCTTAATCGTCATTGTTTTCTGCACTTATGGAGATGTTCGTAAGTATAAAAACATCTAGGTAACTTCCGAAATTAGATATGTTTTTTTTGTTGTGATCGTAATTACCAGGAGGTTTTTGTGAAAAAAAATGTTGTTAATATTTTGCGCAAGAGTAAACAATCGGATTTAATATCACCATACAAAAACTGTGTGAGCGGTAATGAATGATAATACTTAATTCATAATTTATTTATTGCAGTACGCGTCTTTCAAGATTAAACATACATTAGGCACGGCAACATTAGGTAGACCTTGTCTAGGCTAAGATGACGCGCCCCTCCACCATAGTAGAAGAGAACAAGTAGGCTCACTACGAACAAAATTACATCGCCCGGCTTATAGTCATACTTGTTATGATGTCTAAGGCGTATTATAAAGTTCATGAAGGTAATGGAGGCGTATCATGACAAATATCCCAGAAGCGAAAAATCACACATTCCCAGTACAAATCGTTGATCATTACATCTATTTGGGCCATAAAATCACTCGGAATGGATCAGGTAGCGGATGTCAAACGCAGAATTGGCCAAGCATGGGCAGCTTTTGCAGCTAACAACACCGTCTTTAAATCCAAAATGATCCCGCAATATCTTAAGACCAATCAGTGTGTCTTGCCCGTCTTCACATATGAAATGGAAACCACCACCTTATACAGAAAGGTCTGCTGAGAAACTCCGTGTTGCACAAAGAGTAATGGAGCGAATAATGCTCAGAATACACCTTCTGGACCGAAAGTAAAACGAGTTGATCAGACAGAAGACTAAAGTAAATGACGTAATAACAGAAATACTAGAACGCAGAAAGTAGAGATAGGCAGGACATAATGCTAGAATGGACCACAGTCGTTGGGTGAGAAGTGTCCTGGAGTGGAGACCCCGTGCTAACACCCGCGGTAGAGGACGACCACCTAAAAGATGGACAGATGATATCCGGCAACAAGCTGGCGTAAACTGGATGCCAGTGGCAATGGATAGGCAAGACTGGAAAAGTAGAGAGTCAGCCTATGTCCGAAGACGGGCGCTATAAGAACTGTTATAGATAGATAGATTATTAAGTTAATGATTATATCATAGACAGGGATATTTGGAAATAATTCCGATCCGCATTGGCGTTCCCTTACTTCAAATAGCGGACCTACTGTGTTAAAAATAAAGATCTGTTAAATACTTGTGATGTATAGATACCATTTAATATTATTGTAAATCTGTTTAAAAAAATACTTCGTTCCGTTTCTTGCCGGATTCTTCTTAACAGAGGTTTTTCCGAACCAGTGGTAGATTTTTTTTGACATTCATAAGTGCTTGTACGAAAGTTAACTTAAAGTTGTATAATGTCTGTGTCTAGAGAAACCAGACAGATTATATGCTGTTATATTATTATTATTATTATACTAAATTTTAAAATATAACGTTTTAAACTTTCGTGATTTTCACTCATAGTCAAAATACCACCAACTGGATTTATCACGCTAACACACACGAGTAATATTTACCTTGACGTTTCGGCAACATTGCAGTGGCCGTGGTCACGAGCCTTCTTTGCTACGTTAAGGGTCGGGAGTAAATAAATTAAGTCATTAAATATGTTAATGATCATTTATTAAAATACTACACCGAACGCCGCAAGCACACGAAGGAAGTGTCGTAGGGGGTAGGTTCGTGAATGCCGGTCTAGTTTTACTTCTTGGTTAAAAGGAAGAGGAAGTGTATTGCTGCCACCACGCTATTACCCCCCCTAGAACTCGGAAAAGCAGTGGAGATGGTAAGCCGAAGGACGTCAGCTGGCAGGTTGCGAGGTACGCGCGCAAGACGTAAGGTGGCCGTAGCACCCTGGAATTTACGTCCGCCGTGTAAATAAAATTATATTTTTCCGTGACCGGCTCCGTCGAAAGTACTGCGTGATGGTGAATGGCCTAGGTGGTGCCGATGTCACAGTCAGACAGAGTTTACAAAATGAGATGAAAAATGACGCAAAGCGATAAAAATAAATTATTATTTACTTAATAAAACTTGAATAGTGCATGATAAAAGTTGTCGAAGAAAATTATATGCGTGATTAAGCACTTTAGTTTGATCGCAAGCGAAAGAGCAACGACAAAATATTATAACGGAATAACCGTTAGCAACTCCTTATAATCTACCTACTTACAGTTAACTAAAGTATAAAAAATGTTCAACACTTCAACTAAACACTGATTTTTGATTAACTTTTAAGGCGCGAGATATAATTAAAAGATATTTCGTGCACAAACGAAATTTTCATAATTGTATTCGCGCTGGCGCGTCGTATGAAGTCGCTTATGAGAGGAACGAACGTGCGCCTGCGTCGGTAGCAAAATCAGTCTGCCGGGGCGGCGGGCGCGCGAGCGGGATCGAGGCGTTCGCGCGGCCAACCGGTTTTATCAACAAAGGGGACCGATGAAAGTTCAGTTGGAAAGTAAATATGGGCGGATACGTTTGTTTATTTACTTATTTTTAATTGTTAATAGTTTAATTTTAGGTAAGTGTTTTAATAAGGTTTTTTTATTAAGTGTGTTTTTATTATTATTTTATTATTTCTAAATATTATTTTAATAGTATAGTTTCCTATAATTAAGGTTACGTAACGCTTTTACGTTACAACTTGTAAATTTAAAAATATTATTTTATTAATTCGCCGGAACGGTGATGGCAACTGTATACATACTACTCATGTTTACCTACACATAATACTATAACTATTTATTGTATATAGGTAGGTATGTATCTATTATTTTTTATGCGTCCTTGTACGAAACTATTACACTACACTTATATACCACTAATTTACAATATACCTAATACAAAAAATACGTAAGTACGAGTACGAGAACGTAAAAGTGCGAAGCGAGCGCAAGACGAGCGAGCTAAAATCGAAACGTACGGCGCCGACGGCAGCGCAGCCTTGACTTGACTAAAGAAAACTTAATCCTCCTTAAATTATCAGTGTGTGCGTGCGGCGGGTGCGTGCGTACCGGCGCCAACATTTAAGCTGCGCGATGTAATTTTGTTCGTAGTGAGCCTTTTTGTCCTCTTTTACTATGGCGCAACCGTTTGTGCAAAAATTGGCGTAAAAACTGTGCGGCGTCCACAAGCCTTTTGTGCGGTATACCGTTTTGCCGTATAACGAGTAACGCACATGCTTGCTTGTGCACATTGGAATTGGTGCAAGTGTGATTGAGCGTGTCGTCGAACCTTATGAAAGTAGTAGTCGCACTGTCAGCGTGGTACAGTACAATAGGGTTCAGCTCTATATGAAAAACGTTTTTTTTTTCAGCTTTGATCAATTCGTTCCTAAGTTGGGCGCCATTCCGACCCCTCAGCCGTCTGTCGTATGGATTATATGTCTTCCACATTGTCCTGCTGTACAGGTCTAAGACGAGTCTTCGAGATCCCGTGCGAGGCCATTACATTGATGCTGTAAGTATCGTGCGAAACTTCAATAGATTGATTAATAGGCCTATCATTAGATGGCTGATTTATAAATAGCTTACTTACGGAGTGATCCAGTCCTATCCTATAATAGCTAGCGCGCGTCATCCATATCCCCCCCCCCTCCTATCAAACACCGTCACGTCGCGTCAATATCAAATTATAATATTAATATTTCTGTGCAGGTGGTGGAAACAACTGGGCTGACGGCGATCTCACTGGTGCTGAGTCTGGTGGTGTGGCTGCTGGTGGATGCTCCTCTCATGAACTTCACGAACAAGTATCTTAGCACCAGGTGCGTCATCACGTCACAGATCACATAATCATCTTAGCCGTAGGACGTCCACTGTTGGACATATATCTCCCTCATAGACCTCCAGTTGCTTTGGTTGGAAGAGGCCTGCATTTACAGTGAACCCGGCTCAACCCAGGTCATCCGTCCATCTCATTGATGGACGCATATCGTATCTTATAACAGTTATAACTTCGTTTCTATCAAATTCAAATTAATTTATTTATAAAATTCCTATAAGAAAGGAATATGAATTAATCTTAGGTCTAGTATTTAAGCAAAATTTAATTATGTCCAAGCCAGGTTACAAGTGTAACCTGTGTTTTAAACAAAAGTGTCATATCGCATAATCTTGTTTGGCCTTGTGTTGGCACCTTGTGTCTCAGTCAGTCAGTAGGGTGTAGGGTGTGAGGTCTCCGAAATATACTACCCATAACAGGTATCTCATATTTTTTTTAGCCTAATGATACTTTGGCATAATCATAACTTTGCATCAAGATGAGTTCAAATAATAGTCATTTCTCAGAATATTAAATAACAGAACACTTATCGCCGAATATATGTACTTCTGCAGAACATTAGTATGGCCGATTTTTATGTGGCATAATGGCATAGCATAATACTAGTTTGGGCTATTGTATTTTCACGGAATTTTAAATAGCGCTGACTTAAACATGGCGTAATGATATAGTTAAAGGACCCATAAGAATGGGGTCCATATTGGCTCATATAAATTTTTTTATTCGATTATTTATAATAATACCGCTTTGTAATCATAATCATTATTTCTCTGAAAATTGTTTCTTATATATTTTAAAGATAATTATTTTTACTACTACCTACATTGTTCATAAAGATACATATTTCAATTTTTATTACTCATAATTTCATGAACGAGATTTAATCTATACCTATAAAATTATTTGGGAGAATTTGTTTATTTATAAATTTATTTTATAAAATCATTTGTACTCATGTGATTTAAAGCTATATTATCTAAACTGAACGTACATCGGAACGTACACAGAGATTATGATTTACATTGGACGGTATGCCTACTTTAGTCCGACCGCGTACTAAAGCGGTAGGCTGCTAAACATCACAATTCGCATTCTTTGTTGTTCCTATACACGTGAATGTGTGAAATATGGAGGTGAATGACGATACATTTTGCCAATATGGACCCTAAATATTATTAAAAAATTACTCGGAAATAATATTGATCATCAAATAATTATATTGGGTTCATATTCATCATACAAGTATTAGCAAAAAATGTTTGGTTCAGGCATTTCGCCGGCCGCTGCCGCGGCACGCTCGCTTCGCTCGCTCGGCTCATGCACTGAGGGTCGCAGTTTTACCTAACACTCCTCCTCGTTTCGCTCGTCGTCGTACCTAACCAGACCTGCCTTATAAGAATAGGTAGAAGCATCGAATTAAGGAACCAATATATTTCTTATTGATAAATATAATAATTAGGTTATCGCAGTTTCGTGACAAATCTTAATTTAAGTGACAGAAAATATAGTTCGCATATTTTTTACCCAGAAAATTGCATTTAAAAAGTCATCAACTTGTATATATGTATGAATAGATTAGGAATAAACAAAGGTATACTTTAAAACGTATATAATACCAAATTTTATTACCTAAAATCGATATGTTGAATAATGATATATACATAAACTGTAGTAAGAGAGGTATTTATATTAAATGTCATTATGAATACAATAAATTCGGAGTTCCAATGATTATTGTTTGAAATAAAAATATATATAATTAGGATGTAAAATTGTATAAGATACATTTTCGAAGTTTCAATAATCGAATTTGCAATTTTATATGAGCTTTGGCGCACCCCAGAACAGCAGCTACATAGTAGGTTGGGTTAGGTTAGAACCTGCAATTACAACAACGCGCGAGCCGAGCGAGCGAAGCGAACGTGCCGCGGCAGGCGGCCGGCGAAGCACCAGAATCTTAAGGTGATTTTCCACCGGCGAGGCGAGACGAGACGAGGCGAGACGAGACGAGGTGAGACGAGAATTGCAATTTGTATGGCGGCGCCCGCGGCGGCTCGCGGCGGGCGCGCGAGAATGCATACACATTTCAATTCTCGTCCCGCCTCGTCTCGTCTCGCCTCGCCGGTGGAAAATCACCATTACTGCTGCCAATAAAGGTTAGGTTGATATAGAACTAAAATTAAAACAACGCTGGGGTGTTTTTATCGCTTCAGCATTATACTGAGCCAGTGTCAGATTCACAGCCGTAATGACACATAATAATATTGTTGTGTCTTGTGTTGTGAATAAATGTATTTTGTTTCTTTATTTAGTTCTTTCCAACTAATTATAATCGAATTGCTAATGATATAGCAAGTTTAATTAGATTAGGAAATTAAATACAGAACACATACAGTAGTATTGTTTTATTTATTAGTTACATGAAAAATTTACAATGTAAGGAAGGATTATTCTTTGATATAATTACACTAATCTCAAATTAGCACATATTGCCTTCAAAAATGCAGTACAAGTATGTAACAAAGTATAATCAGCTTGATTATTTAGAACCAAATTAATGCTTAAAAATTCTTTTTTTATGAGAATTTATGAGATTAGATTTTATGCAACATATTATTGAACCGTGTTATGCTAAGTAAGTTTCGGGCATACAAGATTATGCGAGTTGAGGGGTACCCCAGTATGTACCTACTCTATTCTATTAATGATGTGAGAGAATACAACTACCTACCAACAACGCCACTTAATTAAAACTTTAACTTCCTGTGCTTATCATTCATTATTTTTTTCAGACCAAAAAAGGAAGTCTCTGGAACCATGGATAGAGTTTCAAACAAACAGTTGAACTTACAGTTAAATATCACTGATAAACAATAACAACCAAAATTATTTTTTTTGGAAAAACATTAAGTCAATTTAGTTAAATTTGTCAATTGTGTTTTGTTTCTTTTCTTATGTACAATAAAGAGTTTACATACATACATAACTTTTTTTTCTGTATACTGCTGGCAGGTGGTTGCTGAACTTGTTTTATTAGGTTTAATTTTACATAAACATTTATAAATAGTACTAACGTACAGAATGGCCACGCTCCCATCCGCACCGGTTCGAATTACCCCACCCCTCAAGCGCAAATTGCAGGAAAACCGCAGGAAAGCAGTCGGGTGCGCAACGCGATGTATGTCGGCCGCACGGCACTAAGTTCGGGAGCAATAATTTTGCGAAATGGTAACGGTACCCTACCTACTTCCTTTTTCTAAATAAATAATGATTTATGAAATTATCGCGATTAATACATGAAATAACTACCTACCGAATAATTCGTTTAAGTTTGTAGTCGTATGTATTGTAAGTAATTGAAAATAATAATGCTTAAATACAAAGACAAATTTTAATTAGGTTTAAATATAAGATTAGATTAGATAAAGGTAAGATTAACGATTACATTGATTTGCACTATCTAAGCCATACCTACATATAAGTACCTTTAAATGTCATTGGTAGCACTTATTAGGGTTTTGCGTTAGTCAGCCCTGTGCATCTTACGCACACATTGACGCGTGTACAGACGTCGTCGTGCCTATGTAGATTCGAGAAAATACGCATTTTGTACGGCGTGGCCTCCGTGTGGCCGCGAGTAAAAGCTAGTTAATAAATAATATTCCTTTAGTGTTGGTTATATTTTAATTGGTAATTAGGTAGTTAGGTATCTAAATTCCGCTTCACGGTTAACCTGTTCGATTTAAACAATAGGCAAGTTTACGTAAAAAAAAACACGTCCCTCTTTTTGTGTGTAAGTTTTATTTGGAAATGCTTACGTAGGTAGACCAAATGTATTTTTTTTTGTTAGCTTACTTATGTACGTGTATTTGCGTATTCAAAGGAAAATGAAACGGCGAAGGCCAGTAAGGTAAAGTTTAAAATTGAATGACATTGTTTTGAACTTTCAAACGCTATGAGGAAATAAAGTCTTTCTTAGCAGTTGAAATTTTTATTCCATAAAAATATCGGGATAAAAAGTAGCTTACTTGTTCCAGACATCCAAACCTATAAGATTGACCAAGTTTGTGAGTATGTGTGTGTGTGTGTGTGTGTGTGTGTGTGTGTGTGTGTGTGTGTGTGTGTGTGTGTGTGTGTGTGTGTGTGTGTGTGTGTGTGTGTGTGTGTGTGTACGTTTGTTACTCCTTCAGGCTAAAACGGCTTAACGAATTTAGCTGAAATTTGGTACATCTGGAATAAAACACAAGCTTCTTTTTATCCCGATATTCCAACGGGATAGGGATAAAGTCTCGAATTAACAACCGCTGGGCAACGTGACTGTTTTCAATGTAACGTCAATGAAAACCACAATGTAATTTTAGGGAATTCCCACGGGAATTTCGTGAAATCCCGGTATTACAATTCAGTTGAAATGTATCTCATGTTTTATGCGTGCGAAGCCGCGGGTAAGCACTCGTATACATGTTTATAAGTAGAGTTGGACTAAGTGCTAATACATAGGATAGTTTTATCTCGGGAAATTGCATAGTTTCTGCGGGGTAGCTGTTTAGGTTAGCTTGAAAAGATCCCTTTTAGGGATAAGTTCGCCTTTGTAATCTTTTGTTTTTTTGTTTTTTATTTTTGTGTTTTATGTACAATAAAGTATTTACATACATACATACATACATATAGCGATAACCGAATTCTACGCGGACAGAGTCGCGGGTAACGGATAGTAATAAACAATTTTTAAAAACATCAGGTCATATGTCACAAATTCACCATTGTTCAAGTAGGGAAAACCGGTAGCTGTCAATAACCGTGTTTGTCTGATGTGCCATGGCCTAATACTCCATTATGATTGTGACCTTGTTGATACGCTACTAGGCATAAAAAGTGTTAGAATTGGTTAACAGCGAGTCGAAATTGCACATGAGTTTCACCAAACATCTTTCGGGTGCACCAAAGCTCGCATAATTTTCGCAAGTCTATGTAACGCTTGTCCGAATGATTGTTTGTCATAATTTTTTTCCCACTGACAACGTAAATATTTCTGAATTTTTAAATTGAGGTTAGGTTTGTTTTATTTACATTACAATTATTCCTGAACAATTATTGGATTCAGAGAAAAAAGAGTTATGACAAACGATCATTCTGACAAACATTACATTCGGACTTTCAACAATAATTATGCGAGGAGATATGGATCCAAATTTTTCATAACCATCACATAATATACCATCTTCGGCCTAAATACATCCCTTTCGTATCGTACCGTCTCTCTCACTCTCGTATTAAATAATATTAGCATCATCGGGACGGCAAGATACGAAGTTTGAATTTTGCACATCGTAGTGTAGGGCCATTCATAGGCATTCTGAATGGGCTCAGGCCGTAGTTTCGAGTGACACTATTTACCGGCACGGATAATACCGACCTTTCGTGTACTGGTGTCAAACTGATATGAGTTTCTACGAGTGAACACGAAATATCAGGTCAGTATTTCCATGTCGGTATCGTACGGCCGGTAAATAGTGTCGCCCGTACCCGGACGAACTGATAGGAACTTGTTTAAAAATTGATAGACCACATCAATTTGGCTCATGCCATTTTGGCTCCGGAACCCTAAAAAGGAAGGAAAAAAAGCTGTCAAGTGCGAGTCAGACTCGTGCACCGCCGGTTCTGTACAAGAGAGATGATATTTTATATTTTTGATTAATGATATATTTTACAGTCAAGATATTCATTATATTTTCTATGCCTGTAGTTTTTCAGATTTTTGTAAAAATGCTTTATTAGTCTGTAATTCTCGTGCAAATTTGACATCTTGTTTTTGTCGACTTTTGAGCTCCTGTAATTCTGATATTACACATTTAGATGAAAATCTGAAAAACCACTGGCATAGATAATTACGTCTAGTCCATGCTTACAAAATTTCATCTATTTCTGTTGCCTAGATTTCAAATGAGACCGGGACTACGTTTGTATAGAGAATGGAACGAAGAGACTTCTCATAAGAGAAACAAGTGAACCCAAAGGCTAAAAATTACACCAACCTAAAAATAGACAATGCAATAATATATACCTATGTAAACTTTTACTGCAAAGAAAAACAACTAAGGCACAGCAGTGTCCGAGTAGACTTTGCCCCTTCAAAGGTAATATAAAGTGAAGAAGTGAGAGTGTTTGAAAAAGAATAACAATTTATTCTTATTTATTTATTTATTCAAATGTAAGATCTTAGAGGTGCGAGCGCAGCCTCAAACCCATGACCCTCTGCCCGAAAGGACATAGCTCAAACCATTAACTACCAAAGCCAATATTACAACGTCTCTTATTTTATGATTGATTACAGCTACGAGTAATGAGCCCTAGTAATTAATTATAGCCGATGAGCTTAGTGGTGGATTATGACTGATGAGCCCATGTGGTGGACTATGGTTGATGAACTCAAGTTGTGGATTATGGTTGTTGAACTCAGGTTGTGGGTTATATGTAGTTGATGAGCCCAGGTGGTGGACTTTATGATTGCTTATTATATTAGCCTATAACTGTATGATTACTGCTGGGTATATCCTATAACTGGATATGTTGTTAAACCAGTGGTGGATTATAGTTTATTTGTTTATTTTTATTTATTTATTTATTTGGCAAAAAATACTTAATACATAACATTATAATTTTCCGTCAGTTCAAGTCAGATTCCAGAATTAATCCAGAAGTCCAGATTTAATTATTACAAACATGTTCAGCGATGATGAGACCGGATTCACCTTCAAGTATAGTTCGGTGCGTGCCAGCCAGCTCACGCGTAAGCAGTTTACCAGCACACACTTCTCGCAGTCCGTAATCCTCGTCTAACGCCACATAGTTGTCACGCGCGCGGAATAAAATAACCGGCGAAGCCAATTTAGCCGCTGGCTTATATGTATCCCCTAGCACTAGCTTACGGTAGAAAGTATACGCTGCAATTTTTACAACCTCCTTTTCAAATCGTAAATCGCTCTCCACGATCAGGTCAGTTACACGAGCGACTCGAGCGTCCCAGTTTTCTAATCCCTCCATTTCGCTAGGAGTAGGCCAATCGGCAAGCTCTTTAGGCGTCTCAATGCTGTTGATTGTTTGAGCGAAATAGAAGAGCGCGTCGGCCTCGTCAGCCTGAGCGGAGCGCCTGGAGCGAGCCTTAACCTTATTGCGGGAGATATGAGTAGCCAAGTAAGCTGGTGAGCCTTCGACAAGTACGAGTCTCACGGAGCAGCCTTTAGATTCCAGTTGCAGTGCCATCTCAAGGGCCACGCAAGCACCGAAGGAATACCCGAGCAGCGTGTATGGTGGCTCTGGTTGTGTGATGCGAACGTGTTTCAAGTAGAAGTGTGCTAATGCTGTCATGCTGTCTAGAGGTGTGCTACGAGTGCATTGTAAGCCGTATACTGCGCCGCGCACGCACGCCGCCACGCCGGCTAGTGAGTCCACTACGCCTTCGATGGGGTGAATCTGTGGTAACAAGGATGTGGTATTATCTTTACTAATATATTGTATTATTATAAAGAGGTAAAGATTGTGAGATTGTAGGGTGTGAATCTCTGGATCTACTGAACCAATTTAGACGAAATTCTGTAAGAAGATAGTTAGAGACCGGAGGAAAACCAAAGGCTAATTTTATCTCGGAAAAATGCGAATTCTGCGCGGACGGTGTTGCAAGCCACAGCTAGTAGTAATTAAATTTATACAGAAAAAAAAGATCTCCCCACCACCTAGTGAAGTCTTGGAGTTACAAGTTTATGATTAAGTTGGATGAAGACTATTGAAGCTAGCCCTAATTTATTTCAACATCATTAGCTTTGTAGAATCTGCCCTTAACATAAACTTTGGACGTGTATAGATATGCAAATTATGTAAAGACGCATTAAACGCATTCAAATATTCTGACCACCCAGACAGCTGCTATACCATTATTTCCCGGAACCTCTAGATTTTCTTAATAGAAGTAGGTAAACTTCTTTGGATGCATAATCCTATTAAAGTATCAGGAAGCAGCAGTGCTTGCACTGTTATGTTTCGGCGTGGAGAGTAAGACAGCCGGTAAAATTACTTGCTCGTGAGGTATCCCATCTTAGGCCTCCAGGTTGGCAACGCGTCTGCAATACCCCTGGTGTTACAGATGTTTATGGGCGGTGGTGATCTCTTACCATCAGGAGACCCACTTATTCGTTTGCCATCCAGTCGAATAAAAAAAAAGGAGTTTACTGAGTTGCGAAGGATAAATGATCTCACCATGAAAACAGGCTTAGCGTCAGCACTAGCAGCCGGTAGAGATGGTAGTTTCACGATCACTTGCTTGGGAATGAGTTCGCCGAAAGTTATAAACGGCACCAATTCGTTACCGTGGTGACCAGTCTTTCTGATAGGTTGGGTTCTGGCGGGTTTCTCTGGCTCGGCAGGCACAGGCGCTTTACTACCCATACTTTGCAGCTTTTTAAACGTGAGCTCTCGAATTTCTCGCACGCTCAGCATTACGCTGTATTCCCGTTCTAAGGTCTGTTTGATTTCAGCCCCCATCAGCGAGTCCATACCTAGCTCTGGTAAAGTTGCATCGTCTGATACCTTGTTTGTTTTTTGGATACCTGCAAAGTAATTAAGTAACACCGCTATCTTTTACTCTGATTACAGATTATTTTAAAGATGTCGCAGCGAATATAGATACATTTCACATAGCTAAGAAAATAGAGGGTTCATGTTATTTAGTTACCTCAAGTGCATGTAACATCACAATCGCTATGCAAGAGTCAGTTAAACCTTATGACGTTATAATTAAAATTTTATGAACAAAAAGAATAATGAGCTATAAACAATTACTTTGTTCACCCGTGAACTTATGGTATATGTAGTCGATGCAACAAATGTCTGTTCATCCTGCTCCTCCTTCTCACTCCCAAACCCAAACCCAACTATCACTACTACTACGCCAATACGTTTCGAACTCAACCAGAGTTCATCCTCAAAGCAACACAACTGTTACCGTCTAACTGTTAGGTTAGGTTAGACTCTAACATCTCAATGAACTCTGGTTGAGTTTGAAACGCGTAAGCGTAGTGTGGTGGTGGTGATAGTTGCAGTTGTGTGATTTGTGTGTGTGTGAGATTCATATAGTGTGGAGGTGGAGGAGCTGCATAAACACAAAACTGTTGCAAAGACGTAGCTATCATGAGGTCGCGGGTGGGCAAAGTAATTGTTAACAGTTTACATTAATATAGACCTCCGCAAAATAATGCTTCATTCACAAATTGGACACAAAAAAAAACAGAAACAAACTTGCGCATACCGAGAATGTTAGCGACGACTAGCTTAAGTTCTTGCGATGGGGCTTTCTGTGGCCGGTGCTTATCTGCCAGCACAAAAGAAGCAGTAACAGCGTGTGGCAGCGCCATTAAGGCACCCAGTGTGGCCAGACACGAGGCTATATGCTGGGGCACAATACCATCAACCTCAGTATCTCCACCATGCCTTGCAATGGCGAACAGTCCAACGTCACCAATGGCGCCCCATTGCACAGCCAGTGCTGGCAGACCGTCAGCTTGCCGCTGCTCGCACAGCCTCTCCATGGCGCTATTGGCCAGTCCATAGTTGCTTTGGCCGGGGTTCCCACGCCCGCATGTTAAGGATGAGAAGACCACGAAGTAGTCCAGTTCTGGTGCTAGCTTGCGAGACGCTGTATCGAGCGCGCGTGTGCCTGTAACACGTAGAAATACATTGAGAGAGAGAGAGAGAGAGACATTTATTTACACATATTCGATACAGATAAAAATACAAGACATTGAAGACATACTCGTAGACTCTTTTTAAGATAATTTATTGAATCAGGCGTTACTTTGCGGAAGCATGTCAATGAACTAGAAGAATTTCTTTGCTCACCCGTGACCTTATGATAGCTAAGTTTATGCAAGATATGCGTGTTTATGCAGTTCCTCCACCTCCACACTGTAAGAAAGCACACAAATAACACAACATCTCACATCTGGTAACATCTGGTAGTATGGTACGGTTGTGTTGCTCATAAAGATGAGCTCTGGTTGATTTTAAAACGCGTCAGTGCATTGTGGTGGTGGTGATAGATGGATAACTAAGCAAAGCTTGTACTATGGGTGCTAGGTTTCGGATAGACGTACATATATTTATAGTGAAATATAAAGTTTTAATTATACTTAAATATATACAAACATCCAAGACTAAAGTACAAACATTCGTATTTATCCTACAAATTTTTGCCCGTCACGGGGATCGAACTCGCGACCGCTAGCTTTGTAGTCAGGGTCACTAATAACTTAGCTGTCCGATTTACCTATTCAATAGATTTAGCGCCTTAGGCTGTGCATTGTCTGTCAGTCAGTCACGCTACTGTTTTATATAAGTAATATTAGGTTACATATTTGAATAACGAAAGTTAAAATATCTACGGGTAAAATGTCGATGTTCAAAATATCGAAAATTAAAATATCGACTGTATCAAAATATCGAAAACTAAAATAACGAAAGTTTATATTGTCGAATGGTTAGATAATCTACGTCCAATATATCGAAAATATATTTATCTACAAAAGTGACATCGAAAGATATAAATATCGAAGTCCAAAATATCGAAGTACAGAGTATCGAATATCCTATGTATGAACTATCACGTGACAGGGTTGACGGAGCTCCGCTTCGCGGAGCTCCTATTCCGCTCAGTTGAGGCACTTCGCGCCTTGACGCAATACTAACCTAACCTAACCTATTGAACATGAATTACCAAAAATATTTGGTTCGGTTAGGTTAGAACTGTGACCACAACAACGCACGAGCCGAGCGAGCGAAGCGAGCGTGCCGCGGCAGCGGCCGGCGAGTTCTAAAAATGACTAGATTATGTAAATAAAATGCTATTAAGAGAAAGGACGAATAAATAAAGCAGATTTGTATGTACGATATTTTAATTTTCGACATTCAAATATGTTGACATTTACAACTTAGATATATTGGCTATCGATATTTTTACTCATTCGATATTTTAATCAATCGACATTTCAATCTTAGACATTTTGACCATAGGTATAACAACTTTCGATATTGTGATACAATCGATAATTTAATTTTCGATATTTTGAACATCGACATTTTAACCGTAGGTATTTTAACTTTCGATATTCAAATATGTAACCGTAATATTATTATATAGAAAGCTTTTACCCGCGGCTTCGCTCGCGTAAATCATAAGCATTTCAAGAAAGCAAGTAATCAAGCGAGCAAGCAAGCAAGCAAGCTTTCAAGTAAGCATGCAATGTGTAATACTTTGAAAATAAACATAAAATTTTATTATATTTTCGATTGACTATTTTGGCGATAATGACTTACACATAAAAATTATAACAAAAAATTGAACCGACTACAAAACACCATGAAAATATAGTTATTTGTGTCACAAGGGAACAAAATGGTGTATTTTTGGCGAGGGCGTAAATTGAATCCAGAATGTAGCGAAGGATTATAAAATAGAATCCTGAGCGTAGGGAGGGATTCTAAAGTAGAATCTTAAGCGTAATGAGGGATTCAAGTGCTAACGCCCAAGACTAGGAGAATTTTGCTCCCGAGTGGCTCATACAACTTTTCACACCGAGCATTAAGAAATTTGAAAAAAATAATCCTAAGCATCCGGCATAGAAAATGGCGTGGCTTTACAATTATCAACTTCAAAAAATGGCATTTGCAATAAAATACTTAGAAAAGCCTTGAACAGAAAAGTTGCACATTGCTCCCTCTCGTCAGGGAGGAAAAGTTACTTTTCTGAAGGAGAGGTGTGAAAAAATAATTAATATCAGTCTGAAGTCGAGCTAAGGCACCGAGCCAGCAGAAATGTGGACATAATAATCGTCTACCTCACCTACATACTAGGTATATATACTATTAGTTATTCTGTGATTTTGGGCTTCAATCACTCCTGCTAGCTCGTGCTGAGGCACCGACTTCTGACTGATAGAAAAATATTTTCATGGTTTTTTGTAGTCGGTTAAATTTTTTGTTTAAATTTTTTTTTCACTCTTTTTACTATAAAATAATAATCTAAGCTTCAATAGTTTAATGTCAACTGCTCGTCAACTTTTACGAAAGATTGCTTTTTTCGATGCAGAGACGTTCATTATTGAGGAGTCCTGGTGCTTCACCACCCGTTCCATTTCACCATATTATTATGCATTACGAGGAGCATAAATTGCTGAGCAACTGTGTTAAAGTAATTGAAATTCATTTTCTTGTTATTGAGTACTAACTCCGATAGTCAACTGTGGTCTTCATCATCAATTCCGCTTCACCACCATTCGTGGGTAGTTTCATGAAAATCAAGTAGACATCCTTGATTGGCCTGCACTGTCTCCACACTTGAACCCCATTGAACATTTATGGGACAAGCATACACATACATACATTTACATTATCATTATTATTATTACGTTTAGAGCAAGATCCAAGGTCATGGTAATAACTTTAAAGCAATACTTGAATAAGTGTCTTTGATAAGGGCTAATTTAGCTAATACCCCAACAAGTTTGCAACTTGGAATCTTTTAGGGCCTACGCTAGCTGGCGTGAGTGTATGGAGCAGGTGCACAACTGCGGGTGCGAGTAAGTACAGGTAAAATCGGCGGATGATCCTGGATGCATGAAGTTAGCATTGCCCGCCCCGTGCAAACCGCATTCAGCAAGCGTAGGCCTTAAGTAGGCCTTAATGGATGCTCCATGAACTTACCATCAATCTTAGGCTTAGCGACGGCTCGGAAACCATCTGGCGTCTGGTTCTCCAAAAAAGCATCGCGCAGCACGGCGGCCAGGTTGAAGATCCCGCCCACAGGCGCCGTGCGTGCCGCCTCACCCAGCAGCGCGCGCGCGCCAGCAGCAGTCGTCGCGTCTAATGTCGATACTTCAACTCGGACGCCTTGTTTACGCCACCTATAGATTTTAACACTGTATCAGTGACCGCACCACCATCTTATCATCTTGGTCATCATACGTCCCACTAAGCACAGGCTCCTTCACAGAATAAGAGGGCCTGGGCGGTAGTTCCCACGTAGGCCCAGTGCGAATAGAAAACTTCACTCCTCCCTCGCGATGTTTTCTTTTACCTTAAAGTGCTTGGTAAATTTGCAATGTATGTTGTATGTGTTTGAAGTGGGACTGGGCTGGCCATGTTTGTCGCATGCCAGACGAGCTTTGGGCCAAGATAACCACCAAGTGGATGCCCACCTACTCGAAAAGGCGACCTGGCAGACCTAGGTGGCGATGGCAGGATGAACTGGACTTCTTCTTGAAGGACTGGCCCTTGTATGCAGGGGACAGAGAGCAGTGGAAGTATTGGGGGGAGGCCTTTGCTCAGCAGTGGGACAGAATAGGATAATAATAATAATAATAATGTTATTTCCCACAAACTCAGAAGTGCGAGCCTAGGTTTGAACCTATGCAGCTATCAGCAGCAGATCGCAAACAGTAAAATTTTATTGTAACTGAAAAAATCATTCTGTTGTTGTAACATAATAAATAATTAATGAATCGGCAAGCGCAACGTAGGATGCACCAAAAAGATGGCCAGATGACCTGGTTCAAGCAACTTGGAGGTTTATGGAGGAGGCCAATGATCAACAGCGGACATTCGGCTGAAATATTATGATCACGATGAATAATTAATGATAATTATGCAAGGAACCTGCGAATGCACCAGGCCTGGTATCCGGTACGTACGCCGCTGCGAGAGTTGAGCACGAGTGCACGCGCACCTCGCTTTATTAGCCAATCACCTAGCTCCAGTCCGAAGCCGCCTAGGCCGCCTGAAAACAAACATGATGTATGAGACATTAACTATCCGGTTCAAAGGGCCAAGCCTAATAAGCCTTTTAGGCAACGTTGTAAAGAAGAATGCTTAAAGCGGTCAAAAGTGGTTACGGAGTGGTGGTCAAGATTGGGTTATTGAATTAAATTCTTGAAAGTATAGCTCCATCGATACTATCGATGATTCTGCCAATGTCGAAGTTGGATAAAAAACTATCGGTAGCTGTTGTACGGTAGCTTCAGCGTGCGGTACCAAGATTGGGTTGAAGAACGGTGGGCGGCTCGTTGGTCGGATGACATCTGACAGTCGGCTGCGCTAATCTGTTAATAAGACTGGCACAAGACCAAGCATAGTGGCGTGAAAATAAAGAGGCTTTTACTCAGCAGTTGGTGGATGTGGGCTGACTTGGTTGAGTGATTGATTGAAGTGGAATTTAAATCACAACATTACCTTCAAAATGTAAACTTGAAGACTTAAATTTGCTATGCTATACGTTGTTACTGGGTTTTAAATTCAGTGAAAACTGTGACTGTTATACTAGAAAAAAAAAAACGAGATAGTTCCTCGATGACGTTAATTTTTTTACGGTTCCACCTCAGTTGGTAAAAGTTTAAACCAGGGTCACTTCGTTTTCCGTCCATCTATCAAACCTCTTTTTTTACGAAGGCGTGGAAGTCTCAAGCTGAAATTTATATCGAATACTCAAGTTGGAGCAGAAAAAAAATCGAACTTCTAAGTTAACGCAATTAAAAAAAAAATTGCCGCGGAATCAAAACCTATAGGGTACTTCCAGTTGTCCTAGAAACTTAAAATTTGGTATGAAGGTAGCCGTTATAGTACAACCAATAATAAAAGTCTGAAAATCTTAATTTTTAATATCTTTCTGTCTATATCAGTACCTAACCATCTAAAATCCCATACTGCATTAGGAAAAGAGGAAAACCTACAAATTTATACGGAACTCTCGGTGTGCAAAGTTACATGCCCGGTTAGTTTTTAAGGACTATTTTATTATTGCTTCATTGCAAGACGATACTCACCCACTAGCACGTAACTCTTAGCGGGGTGCATGTAAGTGCGCGGCAGCGCCGGCAGCAGGCGCGGCGGCGGCGAGTGCACGCCGCTCTCTTCTTCGCGGATACGGATCAGCACCTTGCCGATGTGCTTGCCGGTCGCCATGTACCTGTGACAAGGGGTTGCAGGAAGTTGTCGAGAATGTGGTTTTAATTTGCTTGATCTTGTTAGGTATTGTACTTAGTCGTCCGCCAAACTTAATTGCTAATTATTGCTCTGTGCTGTGATGCTGCGATTAAGAATTTGGAGGGTTCGTTTTGTATTAGTACATGAGGGGGAAAATGAGCATAAAGGGTCCCCTGGTACACAAACATTAGTCTTTTGTTTGTTTAGTTCTAGTAGCATGACTCTCAACCGCGATACTTTTAATATTGACTCCAGGATAAACACAGTGCAAGGATTCCAGATAGACGTGTCGTTAAAAGTCGTCAAATTATCATGTTATACAAATATGTGCCATTCCAGAGATCCTCAAAATAATCTTACCCACAATAATTGCTCGTATGAAGATAGAAGAAAGATAGATTAAATAAGAGTTAGGGTTTGAAAGCGCAGCTTACCTGAACGCCTGTTCTAGCTGACAATCAGCATATACGGTGGAAGGTAGCGGACGTACAGCACCATTGATGATTCCTTCAGCAACGGAACGCACCACCGCTGCCTTATCGGAATTGTCATCAAGCAGCGCATCCAGAAGAATTCCGTGTACTTCGATATTTTTGAGCAACACAGCTACGTTCAGCTCTAAATTTATGCTAGACTTCAGCCTGCCTATTTCTAAGAAGCGGCCGCCTACAGCTCTCAAACAGCGCAGTGAAGCTTGCAACTGGTCGCCGCCGGTCAGCGAATTAAGAACCAGGTCGACGCCCCGGCCGCGCGTATGGTATTGCACTAGCTGCTCAAAGCTGCAGTCAAGTGAGTTTCCTATACGAGCGTCTGAAAGGTTAGGAAAACGATGGAGCAGAAAGGTTCGCTCGTCAGGTGTAGCTACGGTCGTATATACAGTGCAGCTGGCATGTAGCGCAATAGAGATAGCAGCTTGCCCTACATCACTAGCGCCTGCATGCACAAGCACGCTGTCACTGCGCCTCATTCTTCCACGCACCGCTAATGCATAATACGCCGTTGAGTATGCCGCTGGGACTGTAGCTGCTTCTTCCAGTGTCCATGCAGCTGGCACATCCCACATAAAGCCTGCATCAGCGATCACAGTACTTGCAAGTGCTTTGGCTGCTACTATGCCCATCACGCGCTTTCCTGACGAAGAACGCCCGCTAAACTCAAGCCCCAGGATGCATTCCTACAATAAAGAAAGAGCAGTTAGTGACATGTATGGATCAACATTGGAAAGTTTGGTAAGGCGCGGACACTTACATGGCCTGCGAGGTTTTCAGGCAAAGCGTTAAGTGGCAGCTTCCCAGTGGCCAGCATAATGTCACGGTAGTTGATTGGTGCGCAGTACACGCGGCACAGATCAGTTTTCGCGGGTTGGGATACGGTAGTTGCGTGCTTCAGATCACTCTCTATCCAGCACACCGACGACAGGTCGCCGCGAGTCAGAGTGTTGACATACGCATGCTCCACCTGGGGTATTAAAGAAAAATGTTAGCAGAAAAAGTATAAAAGGAAACAGCTCGGTGCGCAGTGAGGCTTACCTGCGTTTGCTCGTGCACTGGGTTATCAACCAGCAGGTGGCGGTAAGTGCCCCAGATGCCAGCGCGTAATACGTTAAAGGAAAGATCTTGTTGAATCTGCGCGCGATAGGCAGGCGAGTCGGGGTCAAAGACATCCTTGGCGTCGGGCAGGTAGTAAACTCGCAGCTTGTCACCGCCCGCCTCGTAGTGCAGGCACGTACCCAGACCAAGCACACCGCTGCTTGCATCGCGTGACCACACATACACACGCAACTCCTCGCTCTCGGCGCGCTTCATGGCATCACGCAGCGCTTCTACCCACGCGAAATCATCGTCGCGTACTTCTAAAACGATGCGTGTTGCGGGATGCGTGGCGACGCGATGGAGCAGCACGTATTCGCAAGCCACCGCGCGCTGCCGCGCTACTGCCACCAGCCCTGCGTCTTTCAGCAGCGCGGCTGTGCCTGGCGTATCTAGTACATCTGCAGGCTCCTCCAACAGCACATGACCTTGAGCTTCTAACGTTGCAGCCAGCGCGTGAAATACATCTACTTGGTGTCGCGCCAAAAGGTTTGCGCCTAGCACCAACTGGTATTTAGAATCCAAACCGTCCAGCAACTGCTTGTTTGTAACCTAGTAAAGACAAAGAGGTTAGAAAATAGCATTTCGTTTGCTACAATTCTGAAGCATATTTAGACTCTTATTTACCTACGTGTAAGAAACTTCATGTAGGGAAAGCTTGAGATTAGTGTTCCTAGGTTTATATTAGAATCAAAAGGTTTTCGAATGCGTCCGCGGACCAGGAGACGAGCTGTCGTTAGGCCTCCAACAAGATGGAGCGACGACCTGGTTAAGATCGCGGGATCGCGGTGGATGGAAAAGCACAAGACCGGTTTTGAGTGGAGAGCCTTGGGGGAGGCCTATGTCCAGCAGTGGACGTCTTTCGGCTGACATGAAGATGATGATGATGATGAATGTAGGGATGGCCATTCATCTTGGTCTGCCCTCTGGCCCTGGTGCTGGTTATACCAAATTCACACACACACACACACACACACATAGGGCTATGCGGTTTGGGCTTGATGGCAATAGGTATTATTCCGGTATTCAAATTTGAAAACGGTAAATCCGGTATTTCGTAATTTTTCGGTATTTTCCATATTTTCCTTTATTTTTCTTTCTTTCTGTATAAGTCTGTTGTTTTGTTGAAATATAACCAATTTACATGAAAAGCAAGATTTTAATAAACTTCCTTTTAATGAGCAAGTATTAAATAATAAAAACTAAAAAGTTGTTAATCTTTAACTAATACTTATATAATACGGAATTGGATTCTCTAATTCTTCGGTGAAAATTGTTTCACCGATTTATTAGTTCCCAACCAATTTTTTTCGCATAATTTCTTTTGCTTGTACGAGGCTCATTAAATATCCAGTCAAGCTTGAAAGGTCATCTACTGATGAAATCTACGCTCCGCCGGAACCAGATCAGTTCCAAAACCCCGAGAGCTTTTTCAGCTCAAACTTCAACCATTTCGAATGCCTAGGTAGCGACGTGGACGATTACAACGACGGGTTTGTGGAAGCTGTCCATACGATCGGATCTAACTTCTTCAAAACCCGCCGTACTAGAACCAATAAGCTCTCGCATTCTGGCCTTAGGCTCTATGGAGGTGAGGCGTGAGATGCTGCTACAGTCTTCTGGTGACGCTTATTGTCGCTATCAGCAGTTCAATAGGCAGATCTCAAAATCTCTGAAGCGCGATGTATGCCGATTTAACACTAAATAATAGCATTGAAGAGGCTATTGAGCGTATCTGAGACTCTAAGGTGTTTACCAGGGATCTGTCTGTAAGTCAAAGCCGGTTAATGAAGTTGAAGACCGACGACGGCAGAATCATTTCATCCAAACCTGAGCTGTTGGGGAAAACGAGAGGTTTTATGGATAGCGTCACGAAACCCGAACACCCGTCGAATCTAGCAAGACCCGAGGGCTAGATTAACCCGACACTATCACGAAGACATCCCAGACGTCAGCCTGTACGAGATTAGTATGGCCTCAAATAGCTTAAGAATGACAAAGCCCCGGGTGACGATGAAAGTACAGCGAACTCTTGAAGGCGGGTGGTAAACCAGTCCTTAAGGACCTTAAGACGCCGTTTAGTTCGTTCTCCACCAAGGGGAAACACTGAAGGCATGGAACAGACAAGTGATGGTGCCCACTTCAAAAAAGGTGATAACACTTTGCTGAAGAATTATAGACCCATCTCACTTCCTGAGCCATGTTTAACAAGCTGTTTTTCAGGGTCATCACAAATCGTCTCGCAAGCAGGTTTGACGATTTCCAGCCTCCCGAACAAGCCGGCTTCCGAAAACTATAGTACCGTAGACCACATGTACGTTGCGGCAGGTTATACAGAAGACCAAAGGGTATAACTTCCCCCTTTGCCTTGCATTTGTGGACTACGAGAAAGCCTTCGATTCGATCGAGACTTGGGCTGTGATGCAGGCTCTCCAGCGGTGCAGTCGACTACGGTATATCGAAGTGTTGAAGTGTCTGTACAAAAACGCCACTATGTCCGTCCGATTACATGACCAGAGCACGAAGCCTATTCCTCTGCAGCGGGGAGTCAGACAAAGAGATGTGATCGCTCCGAAAACTGTTCACCGTTGCATTGGAGGATGCTTTTAAGGTCTGGACTGGAAAGGACGAGGCATCAACATTAATGGCGGGTACTTCACTCGCCTTCGATTCGCCGACCTCAGCAGTTTCCGACCGAGTTGGCCTAAAAATAAACATGGGCAAGACGAAAATCATGTTCTAACTAATGTCCATGTTGTCCCAACTCCCGCAATAGTCGGGGGCTCTGCGCTCGAAGTTGTTGACGGCTATGTATACCTGGGACAAACGGTCCAGTTAGGTAGGTCCAACTTCGAGAAAGCTTACACTACAAATAAGCAAAGCAAACTTGTGCGCGGTAAATTTGAAATTTGAAAGTAGATTAAGAGGTAGGTAAGTAACTTCAAAAGCCATAAGTCTGAAGACTCTGAAGACAAGTTATTAAAAGTGCTTTCTTGTTTGAAATAAAGTCGACTATTACTATTTAAGCACAGTCAAAATACCGAAAAACCGTTTTGTAGATATTTTAATACCGGTATTAAAAGAGGGGAAAAAATGACCGGTATCCCGGTTTTTCGGTAATACCGAATACCGGTATCCATGCCCTACACACACACACACACACACACACACACCACGCACGCACGCAAGCACGCACGCACGCGCCACACACACACAGCACACACACACACACACACAAATACACACACACACACCACACACACACACACACACACACACATACACATAACATACACAAATATATTTTTTTATGTAGCCTGTAATATGTCTTACTGCTGGGGCAAAGCCTTCCTTTTCTTTCGCTCTTCCCTATCATGAGCATGATCCTGCCATCGAGCTGAAAAGCGCTCAGGTCGTCCCGCCATCTCAATTAATAATAATGTTATTTCGGGTGTGACTTGAAGGCCGAATAAATATCTCAAAAGGCCAGAGTTTTTCATTGAAAGGTCGGCAGTCTTGGGCACACCCAAAAACATGTGCGA
>NC_133493.1:1655897-1692800 GCF_025370935.1 Choristoneura fumiferana
AGCTTTTCCGTATTATTTTCTCATTAAAATCGCGGCAATTGCGGTACACCTAAAGTATACGCGGCACGCTGCACGCTGGTGGTCTGGTGTGTCGCGACACACCTATTGAAAACGTCTGACCTAGCGTGTGTGGCCAGCAGTTAGTCATGTTATCCAATTGCGTAGGTATAAACCAGTTAGAATCTGCATATAACTTAGTGGCGGGTACTCGCTTTGGAGTTATTTACTGGCATCTCACCGTGACATTGTCTGCGGAGTTGTGGCAGGCAGGGAACACGTCGGAGGGGCAGCGGCGTGCGGTCTCCTCCCACGTCAGCCCCACGGCGGCCATCGCGCCCGGCAGCAGCGCCGCGTCCATTATACAGCGCGCGCGCCAGTACATGCATATTACAGTTTGTTCCGCTGTTAAGGTGCCATCTGCGTATGCACATCCTGGAAGGAAAACGGATAAAACAGGTGCTTAGGCGAATTTATACTTTCATATGGCGGTCTATATGGGCTACTGCCGAAGATATCAAATCTAAAGAATGGGCTGACACGAATGTTTTTTTGTTCACATAGTTTATTATTTTATTAATAAATTCTGTCTTAATCATTGTACCTTACTTTACCTTCAAATTGGACTCGTGTTTCTCGTTCTTCATACATAATTACCAACACATGGTAACGAAAGTCTTCGACCAGTGTGTGTTGCCGGTGATGACTTATGGCTCTGAGACGTGGTCCTTGATAGTTGGCTTCTTGGCTCTCCAAGAGTCACGCAATGAGCTATGGAGATGGCTATGCTTGGAGTTATTTTGCGCGATATAATCCGGAATACGGAAATTCGTCAAAGAACTAAAGTCATCGACATAGCTGTAAAAATATGCAAGTTGAAGTGGCAATGGGCGGGCCACATCACTTGAAGAAAAGATAACCGTTGGGGGAGAAAACTTCGCGAGTGGCGACCGTAAACCGGAAAACGAAGCGTTGGCAGGCATCCTACTAGGTGGACTGACAACGTGAGAATTGCGGGCAACCGGTGGATGCAAGTGGCGAGTTGTCGTTCATAATGGCGTTCTAAGGGGGAGATCTTTATTCATTAGTGGATGTCTTCTGGTTAATGATGATGATAATGATGGTAGCGAAAGGGAAGTCCCTGGCAAACTCAGTAGTAGCTACAATTGATTTTTTACAAATTAGTGAAAACTGAGCCTGTCTCTTCCCGTGAGTGTAGTAAAAGGCGACTTAAGCAGATGTGAGAGTGGCATCAGCACTCTCTAATTGCCAACTACGAATTCCGGACCCCAAGCACTGCGGTGTCAGGCTAGGGGAAACCACCATACCGCTTTTCCTTAATAGTTGTCATGAAGATTCTCTACTGATCGTTAAAGCGACGACTACGACATGAAAAATTAAAATAAAAACGACGACTGGCAAGAAAGTACGAGTAGGTACTTAAAAGAAAAAATTATAGTTATGAATTTAAAACTAAGAGTTTCTTAATATCTCGAAGTCTGTGCTTTACTTTAACTTAATAATTAGTTACCCACCAATTTCACCAGCAGAATGGCCCACGATTCCATCAGGGCACACGCCTACTTCTTTCAGCATGTCAACCAGTGCAATTTGAACGGCTGTGATTGACACCGCCGAGTTCATGACGTTATCTAAAGCGGTGTCAGGAGCTTCCGTCAGCATGTATGTTAAGTCAAAGTTTAGTGGGCGTAGTGCTGCTGCCAACCGCGCTATGCTGGCTGCAAAGCTCGGCAGCCGCATCAACGCCCGTGCCATTCTAGGCCATTGTGATCCCATGCCAGCAAAAATAAACCATACTGGACGCTTCTCCGTCGTCTTTACCTGATGGGAGTTCATCTATTTCAATTATATAGAAAATCGAAGGACAAATACAAAATGCTAGTTTTTTTTTTAAATAGAATAAGTTACTACTGGTTTTAAAATGAATCTCATCTAATACTCACTATCCTAACTAATCATCACTGCCCTTACTAATCCTCATTATCTTTGCACATCCCCACTGGTTTTGCTAATCCCTACTGGCCTGACTAATCCGTATAATCCTCAATATCCCTTACTAATTCTCAGTGTCCTAACTAATTTTAATTATCCATACTAATTCTTATCATCCCTGTAATACCTACTTACAATCCTTATAATCTTCATAAGTCCTAACATTAGTAAAACCTAACGATCCTCTGGCTAGAATAGCGTGTATGGAGAAGATATACATATTTATCGCGTAATCTGATAATGAGCAAATTAGCACCATAATATTCACTCCACCGTTAGAAATGTCTTACACTTAGAAATAACAAAAGTAAAAAAAAAATATTGACCCGGATAACTCACGTGGCCGAGTCGCGTTGCTCCTAGAAGGAAAGGCTACGGATTAGCCTGAAACATGTTGAGCTAAACTCGATTTAAGACGTGAGTTATTCGGGTCAATATATTTAATATGAGTGAGTACGGTAGTTTCATGTTGAAAACAAAAAAAAACTTTAGAATTACCAAAGTTAGGAAAAAAATAGGTAAAAATTGACCCTTACAGGATTTATTGAGCTTATTACATTTACATACTCGTACAAACAGTACAATACCATAACTCTTTATTAAACACCAACATAGAGTAAGCAGTGCAGAAATTAAAGATGCATAGAGATTTTCCTAGGTAAGCAAGTCTTATCGCTTCAGAGCGTTTTCTTCCAAACAACCTACCAAACTAACAGGAAAGCTTATTAGGATGCCTAACAATGAAAATATTACTAGGTACCTTTATCGTTTCCGTTACAGGTGAAGCAATGCGCTCTTTAGTTAACACCGTAAAGCCACGGTGTGAATGTCTAGGAATAGCTCGCGCATGCACAGCGTCCAACAAAGCATGGAGCTCAGCGTCCCGTGGATGATCCGCTGCTAGCTTAAGAAGCCGCATGACTGCAGCTTCGGTTCTTCCCGAAGCCAGCACTAGTCGTGGCGCGGGGTAGGACGCTGGTGGCGGCCGCTCACCGCCCTGCGACTCTAAGATGACGTGGGCATTGGCGCCGCCGAAGCCTAAGGAATTTATGGCAACCAGCCCTCCCTGCCATGGCGTATTGCGGTCCACCACCTAAAAATAATGGACGTGTTAGCGTCAGAACATAGGGTGAAGGGCGGGATTAGTACGCTGTGTCAAATTTTGCCAATGTACCTTAATGCGGCCATTGCTGAGCGAGGGGATGTCAGGATTAGGGGTTCGGTAGTGAAGATTTGCTGGTATAATTCCGCGCTCCATTGACACCACCATCTTGGCAATTGAGCAAAGCCCCGACGCGGGTTCTGAGTGACCCATGTTGGACTTTACAGACCCTATCAAGAGCGGCGTGGTGCGACCCTCACAGAATAGTTCTGCAATTGCGTTGACTTCTTCTGGATCACCGGCTTTAGTGCCAGTACCGTGTGCCTCCACGTATGCAACATCCTGTGGCCATAAGTGTGCTTCGTCAAACGTCTCCTGCGCGAGCTGGCGCTGCATAGCTCCTGAGGGATAAGTGACACCTTGGACCTTGTTGCCATCTGTATTCATACGAGCACCGCGCACCGTGCAGTACATACGACGGCAGTCGCGACGTCGCTGCAATAATACAACCACGGCGGCTTCAGATCGCACGTAGCCGCGTCCATCCGCATCGAACGCAGCGCAACGACCCTCCGGCGAAAGCATGTTTAACCGGTGCGGGTTAAGTGAAGTGTTTGGCATTAGACAGATGTTTGTGCCTGCGACGATAGCAGCGTTGCAATGTCCAGCACGAATAGCAGCAGTAGCTTGTGCTAACGCGTACATGGAACTAGAACAAGCGGTGTCGATGACGTAAGACGGCCCTTTAAAGTCGAAGGTATAAGACACACGGTTCGAGAACATGGCACGATGGCAACCAGTAAGTCCATAGCCGTGAATCGAGTCTACGTTGGAGTCCCATATCTCGGCAGTTTCTGAATTGGCTGCACCCACATAGACACCGGTCCGCGAGCCGCGCAGTTCTTCAGGATTGAAACCGGCATCCACTATGGTCTCGTGTGTTAGCTCTAACAGCAGACGTAGTTGTGGGTCCATGAAATTTGCCTCCTTGAAGTGTACACCGAAAAATGCGGCGTCGAAATGCGTGAGGTTCTTCAGCTTGCCGTTGCGCTCTGGCAGCCCGTGCAATCCTGTAATGATGTACATACACGTCATTAATTAGGGAAATTGTCGGATCAAACATTTTGATGGCATGGACGAAAGTGGCGAATCACGGAATATTACCAGAAGGGCACTGGCCCATTATTATCGATTAAAAGAGGATACGTATAACGGAATACTTTTATCCTGGATCCTGGGTCCGGGATAGGCTAGCATCTCTGATTTTTTTTGGAATACATGTCCGAAATTACATTTGTAAGGTTAAAAAAATACCGTGAGAGGTTTCCTCACAAACCTGAGAAGCAATTCAGTCCCATTCCCAGTCCGCACTGGACCCTGACCCTGGTGGTTGAAAAAGTGAGTTTTTTGTGTATCTGATATGTGTGAAGAGAGAGAAGTCAGATGCCAGATGTGATGTGTATCAGGTAGGGGTGACTTACCAGGCGGCCAACGACGGTCGTCAGCGGTAACAAGGTCTACTCCATCAAACAGGTTCTTCGCGAACTCTTCGATGCTGTCAGACTCGGGCAGCCGGCCTGACAATCCTGAAATGACGATGTCATCTGCGTCCGTATCCCAGTTTACCGGCATCGTAACTGCTACTGATCTGCAAGAAAATAAAGTGCTTGACTGAAAATAATGTTAAATGTTTATTTGGGCAAAAAACGGTACAATCTATGATATATAAACTAAGGTAGATATGGCATAAGCTTTCGCACTATAAAAGGGGCCGGTCTGAAAATCAGCGCTGGGTGCATGCTGCCACGTGTCCAGCATTCGCTGAGATTGGTACCCATTGCCGGAACGTAGGTAGCTGCTGGGTTGTTTATTTCCAATTTTTTTTGATCATGTAATGAAATTGATTAATAACTGAACTAAGTATGTAATTATGATGTGGCAATAAATGATTTTTATTTTTATTTTTTTTATTTTTACTATGGCAAGTGAAAAGTTAGGCAATTGCCAAACTTCATGTTTAGTTGCGTTCCGAGCCCGCTAGCGGTCACACATGCGTCAAGCGACTGTCAGTCATCAAAATTGCCGTCTTGTGTGATGAAAAACTGCAATAATTACACTTAACCGTAAAAGACCGACGTCAAATCTCGTTTCATTCGTATTTACAGTGCGTATTTCATAAAAAATGGATTTTGTTCACGAAATTTGTTGATAATTTGATTATTACAAGAAAACAATGTGTGAGCGAGACGTCTAATGACCCTTTCTGTAATAGTGAGCGAGAAAGGAAGTAAAGGGGAGATCGGGTGCAAAGTACATGTCGTACTTAATTTATATTATATTATTTATATTATTATCAAGTTGTTAGGTACTTGAAGCGGGTGGCCTAGTGGGTTTGACTTATCGCCTCTCAAGCAGAAGGTCGTGGGTTCAAACCCCGGCTCGCACCTCTGCGTTTTTCGAAATTCATGTGCGGAATTACATTTGAAATTTACCACGAGCTTTGCGGTGATGGAAAACATCGTGAGGAAACCTGCACAAACCTGCGAAGCAATTCAATGGTGCGTGTGAAGTTCCCAATCCGCACTGGGCCCGCGTGGGACTATGGCCCAAGCCCTCTTGTTCTGAGAGGAGGCTGTGCCAGCAGTGGGACGTATATAGGCTGGATGATGTTAGGTACTTTCGGGGTGGGTTTCCAGAAAATTGGTCAAGCTGCTAAAATGTGAGACTTCTTGTATTGATTGCCTTGTTACGAGATGAAAGTTGTGGTTTCACCAGACGCTCGTGACGTAGAAATTATTAAAACAAGGATTTTAAAGCATTTTCTACATTCTCCTGACCTGATGCAGTCTTTAGACGTCCACTCTATTGAGAAACCTGTTACTTTCAATCACAGACTTCATCTTATTCGTGCTGTCATTGAAAAATATGTTAATGTGCGGTTACACCATGTACATAAAAATAACCCGAAAACAAGCTCTATTTCAAAGAGACAAACAAGAAATAAACTATACCTTTTTGAAGGGAAATCATTTTTAACTCGTACCTTGTTTAATAAGTAAGGAGCCGTGGTGGCCTAGTGGTTTGACCTATCGCCTCTCAAACAGAGGGTCGTGGGTTCAAACCCCGGTCGCACCTCTGAGTTTCTAAAAATTCATGTGCGGAATTCCATTTTGAAATTTACCACGAGCTTTGGCGGTGAAGGAAAACATCGTGAGGAAACCTGCCAAACAACCTGCGAAGCAATTCAATGGTGCGTGTGAAGTCGCAATCCGCACTGGGCCCGCGTGGGATCTATGGCCCAGCCCTCTTGTTCTGAGAGGAGGCCTGTGCCCAGCAGTGGACGTATATAGGCTGGATGATGACCTTGTTTAATAAAAAAAAACTCACTGAAGGTTTGTTATCATTACTTTGTAGTACCTTAGGTACCCATATAGCCCTCTTTCACCCTAACCTCCCCGTTTTACTCCGCGTTAGGTTGGTTCACTATGTAAGGTGTACCATACTAACTCGGCAATAATAATGTCAAATACAAAAGGCGTTTTGTTTCGATAAAACGCGTCTATTAGTAAAACGTCATAGGGTACAATATAAAAAAAAACTTAATTAAGTGAAACATTGACCAGCAAATATGCCACTATTAAATTATATATTAAAAAACATTAATATCATTTAAACGCAACACAAGCATAAGAATAATTTATTGGGGTTCTCTCTAAGTTGCATAAGTTTTTGTCCGAAACGCTTCTGTCATAACAGACTTGGCATAATCAATTAATAAAGCAATTGACAATATTTCAAGTGGTTATGCCTAGTCGGAAAAGTAACTGGCATACCAATTAATCACCTTAGCACAAATCTGTAATATGATCCCATCAAAACATAAATGTGAAATGAGAGCCAAGTTCAATATTATGATATTATTATATGCCTTGGTTGTCTTCAACGACAAAAGAATTGAGATCTAAAAGGGTGCCAATAGTTCAATGGTTAGTCCTGAAAATTATTTATAACAACATAAAATATTTTATAACCACTTAAAAAAATCTTCCTAGGATAATATATTAAAGCCTAAGGTCTGACTTGAACTTTCTAGGTCAACTGGAACTGGGTTAAAGTTTTGATCTATAGGTCAATAACAATACAATACAATACAATAACTCTTTATTGCACACCAATACAGTAAACAGTACAGAGAACACAAGTATATACATAGAGATTTTCTAGGTAAGCAATAGGCGGCCTTATCGCTTCAGAGCGATCTCTTCCAGGCACCTTTACGATGGTCAATCAGTGATATAAAAAATGACTAGGTATATTTCGGATGTTAATGTTTCTTTGCGCGATAGAATCCGAAACACGGAAATTCGTCGAAGAACTAAAGTCACTGACATAGCTGGAAAAATATGCAATATGGGTGGGCCACATCGCCCGAAGAACAGATAACATTTGGAGAAGAAAAGTTCTCGAGTAGCAACCACAAACCGGAAGACGGAGCTTTGGCAGGCCTCCCATCAGTTGGACTGACGACATCGTGGGAGTTGCGAGAAACCGGATAAGCGGCGAGTTGCCGTTCATTGTGGCGTTCTAAGGGGGAGGGAGGCCTTTGTTCAGCAGTGGACGTCTTCCGGCTGATGATGATGATGAGTATACCAACTAGACTTTACTGGATGCTGTATCCGTAAACTATTACGTAGATCCGGCAATTTAATTGTCACTTCGAGGTTTTATTAAATTCTTATGGGAATTCCCAAAAATAATATCGTGGTTTTCACTGAAATTGCATTAAAAACAGCGGTGCCAAATCTCATAACTATAAGCGGTCCCAGCGGTTGAAATATCGAAATGTTACGCCGATACTTGGGACTATCTGGATAAATAAGTTTTTTTTTTACAAGCTTTAATTTAGTTTCACCTGTCCCGTTGTCTATCTGTCTGTAATCAAATCTTGCAAGTTAAATTTGACCAACTTTCAGTAGTCAGAATGACTTGAAATTTGGAATACTTATGTTAATCGAACTCACGTGACAATACAATAATTTAGTAATGACATCCTGGTTGTCCAGCCAGGATCGTCTCCGCAGGAATGAACTCTTCAACAGTTAATAGCATCGACTTGAAATTTTGTATGCAAATGTAGTTTGGGTAACAATGCAAGTACAGTCAATAAAAAGTACAGTCAGCAAAAAAAACTTGTATCAAAAATGTTTTTTTTATTGTAGCTTTTTAAGCTGATTGTACTTGTATTGTAATTTAAAGATATCACTACGAGATTATTGTATTGTCACCAGATTGACATAAGTACCTATGACTTTCAAATAATTCCGACCATGCACTGAAAATAGGTCGAATGTAGCTTCTAAGGTTTAACTCAAACAAACAGAGCAACCTTAATTACAGTCTTAATATAATTTTATTATAGTATTAGTAGGATTAGTATGATAAAACATTTTTTCATCTCTCCTGTTCGGAAAGTTTCATTTTCATGGATGCCGGGTGGAAAATTGCGTTTCATCTCTAGGGTGGAAAGTAATTTTCTTTTAATTTTTCGATTAGCCACGGAGTCGAAGATATTAAGTTACGTCAATGACAGTTTTTTTCACGTTTCGGCATGGCCATCTAGATGCACGTCGTGAACAAGGAGCTTATATTATATACAACACTGGAGGTTTGAAGCCGAACATCCATTTGAAACAAGAAATTTGATCTTTATTACGTCACGAACATATTCCATCTATTTCTTTAGTTAATATTAAATATAATGACCCGGATAACTCACGTCTTAAATCGAGTTTAGCTCGACATGTTTCGGGCTAATCCGTAGCCCTTCTTTCTTCTTCAGTTCAGTTCTTCAGTTCTTTAGTTTCTTTAGTTAAGTTAAGAAAGTGATGGAATTCATTCGTGAAATATGAAAGTTTAAGATGGAATATATAAATAAGTAATAAAGGTCAAACTTCTTCGTTCGGCGTTCAACCTCCAGTTTTGTATATAAGCTCCTTGGTCGTGACCAACTCGATTTTTTTTAAAGTCGGCCGTGGCATGTTGCCAGTCGAAAAGGTACCGTTGGAGGTTGGATATAAGTAAATTCGATTTATTATTATTATCTTTTTTTGTAGTATTGTACTTTCCTCACAGTCGAATGAATGTCTAACTCGGGTGAAATTACCCACTTCGTTCGAGCGCCAGAAATATCTCGGCTGAAATGGGTCACTTTCCACCCTTGGTTATCAATCTACTATTACTGAACTTTATTGCATTACACTGGACACTGAGAGAGAGCGAGAAAAAGAAAATAGACGCCTTGGAAATGTGGTGTTGAAGAAAAATGCTTAACACATCATGGACGGAATTTAGGACCAACGTCTCCATTATCCAGGAACTCAACATCAAGAAACGTCTTTCTTCCATCGTACAGGGCCGTATTCTCTCTTTCTTCGGACACGTCTCGCGTCAAGATGATAAATTTGTGGAGCGACTGGTGGTACAGGGTAAAGTTGAGGGCACAAGAGCACGAGGCAGATCGCCTATGCGCTGGACTGACCAAATAAAGGCAGCACTTGGCATGAATGCACTAGCAAGGCAACAGTGAGATGAATGGCGATAGATAGTGCGCCGTATCACCACCCCGGATATGACGACCACGACCACTCTGTCAAGAGTGTAACGACTAGAAAGAGGGATTGCATTACCACTAAAAAGAAGGATTGCATTACCACTAGGAAGAGGGATTGCATTACCACTCTATATCGATTTTTAACTCACCTCTGATAGTCAAAGCTACGTGATATTGGTGTCTCAGCTTGAAGTCAGTCCTTGGCTAAAACTGGAAGTAGACTGGACTCTCGAGTAGTGTCTGCGAGAATTTTATGCGGCAAGAGCGACGGATGCGCACCCGGAAAAAATCAAAACTAGTCAGTAAAGTTTTGTGACCACAATTAACATAAAAGTGGTAATAAGAGCTACCAACAATCTAAAACCGGCCCAGAGCTAGGGTTCCGTAGCCGATACGAATAAATCAAGTTATATTTTTCTAAGGATTTCGTATTTTGTACGGAATCATCCAAGGATATTATTTATACCTTAAGCTACTATTTACTCTTAAACTACTCATAATTTTATTGTCAAGGAAACTTAGCCGTTATAGTTTATATTATACTAGCGACCCGCCCCGGATTCGCACGGGGAAAATATTTTTTAACGGCCAAAAGCGAGTCGCACTCCCGCGTGAAAGGTTCCCTACCTATACAAGACATTAGCAATAAAAAGAACCCCCGATAAAAACGCCAGCAAATATAAAAAATGCCAAAAAAAAAAGGCGCCAAAGAAACAACTAAAAAGTAAAAAATAATTATGCACCACCTAGCTGTTGCCCGCGACTTTATCTGCGAACAATTCGTTTATCCCTATCCCGCGGGGACTATGCTGACTTCCTGCAAAATTAGCTTAAGCTAATTTAGTATAAGTACCTAGTAATTTTTTTTTTCCAAAGCGTCGTCGGTGTCGGGGGGCCGCTAAGGTTAACAGGAAACTAAAGTACATATTATGTTGTAATTTTTAAAGCATTACAAAATTACATATTAGTATTACAAAATTGCATACAATATTCTTTACAATAGCTTTGTCCGAAGTCACTTAGAATTTGCTTGTTCGGTGTGGAAACCTTATTATAATGTTCACATAAGTAGGATTGAGAGACTGCAGAAAAAGTTTATGAGGTCATTGGCTTTTAGGACTGGAGTACAGTATACAGGTTACAGACATAGCTGCAACCATTTCAGAGTACAGACGCTCAGTGATCGCCGAGACTCAACTGACTCTGTTCTTCTTTTAAAAATAATTAATTCAAAACTCGACGCCCCGACACTATTACACAAAATAAATTTCAGTTCCCCGCAGGCGAGAGCGCCAGTGTCGTAAAAAAGATCTCTTTTCTATACCTCGAAGTAGGACATGTTATGCTAGAAATATGTTTATTAGGCGTGCGTGTGGCATTTTTAATAATAGTGAAAAACTGGTGGACGTTGATATTTTTGATTGTTCACTTGAGATGCTGAAGAAGGCTTTCAAGTAACCAGGCTTTAGGCTAGTTATAATATTAATTTATATTTCAAACTAATTGTTTTCTTCTTTCCTGTCTAGTTTCACTTGCAGGGAAGTGACTACATAACAAATTTCTATTATTATCATTTCTTTCTTTGTAATAGCTGTCTGCTAACATAAACCTTTAAGGAAAATATAGGTCTAGATTGTGTTAATTTAAGTCCGCTCATAATTCTGTATAAGACTGTTTGTTTTTTATCAATAAAAAAAAAAAACAGTGAATTTAATCGACATTTCTGACAACTTTTAAAATGTAAAGAAGTAGTTATAGTGACATAACTACAAGAGTTGGACAAATGGTGTTCTGAAGTTTTTTGTAGATCTTATCTATATTAATAATTTCGTCAAGGGGTACGGTAGACTCGAACGAAATGCACATCAAATTGAAGACCGTAAAAAATTAGTCAATCCGAGTCGACAACTTGTAGGCGGAAAATTCGGATTATCGAGTATTTTCAATATAAACTTGAATAAATTACTAAGTATATAATGGCGTTGCGAAGTAAACATATCAATCAAATTCATCACATCAAAGTAACGTTAGTGTCACGTCATCACGTGTCACAGGTGTCACAGGTTTGCATTTCGTTCTCCATTGTGACCTCTTAAGGGCCCCACACACGGTACGATTCGTCGATTTCATCAGATCGATCGTACAGACGAATCGTACCATATATGGGGCCCTTTAGGTCTAATTTCTTTGGTTATGAGACAGAGACATCATAGTTATTTGGGCAAATAAGATTTAGGAGAAATATCTACTATAAATAAAAAAATAGTGAAATAACCGATACGTAGGTTAGCTGTGAAAGTACGTTTGTGATAATATTAAGGCTGGGAATATACGTCAGATTTTTCGATAAGTACGACAGTCTTTACACTGGCAAAAAAAAAAACATTTTTATGAGTACATTTTACCCGAGCGAAGCCGGGTTTTCATCTACTATTTAATATATTTTTTAATATCGTAGAACATTTTTTTGTTCTATCATCAATAGTTTCCACAGTGCATGCGATGAATGATGTTTCATGGCAACTTTTCTTACACTTTGACTTACATTATTGAAGTTTTAGTACGGAACCCTAATATTTTTTTGTAATAGATATAATGTTTAATTAATCTTCGAATAGTGACTGCTACCAAGGCCGTGGCTTATTTGCTCTTCTGTGCTGTATTGTGTTTAGAGAACAATTCATAAAAAACATACCTCAATGAAGCCGACTTCGATGTATGGCGCTCGCTAAAGTCCGTAAAGCCGCAATAGTCCCCACTGCCACTTTACTAGCTAGTTTTTAGGCGTATAAAGTTTGTTACTATTTACACACAAAACTATTTACAATGTCTATAATCACAATTAATGTTTTCTTGTTTCTTTAGAAAAAATATGGCTCTGTCCATTCGAGGACAATTTTGCCAGTGTCTAGTAGTTTTTGCCGTTGTACGGTAAAAAAATTCTAGGAAACGAAATATGAGAGGTAATGGTGGATGAACGATGACCATAATTGCTTTTGACCATAATTGACCAATTAATGTTTATTTTACAAAACCGAGCACAACCGCCTTTTATTATTATTCCCTCAATGGCGGCCTTAAGGCTCCGCCGAGCGTTTTTATTTTGAAGTCTGGCTGACTGCCGCCTTTTTTACGATCGAAGGCGCGCGCCAAAGGACTTGCGCCAATCAGCCACCGACAGCAAAGAGGATGCAAATCAAAAATTATTTGTTCGCCATCCAAAATACTTGCACATATAGCCTATGGCACTTTGGAATAATTTTGCATCCTAATAGTGAAAGAATTATTACAATCGATCTGGGAGTTCTTGAGTTAATTCGTAACAAACATCCAAAAATCCAAATCTTTACTCTTTCTAATATTAGTACCTATAGATATAGATTATGTGTACACTGTGTTTTTTTTTTCATATTCCAAAGTTTCCAAACCAATAGTTCAGCTTCAAAGGGGTGGAACGCTCGATATTAATGAAAATTTCCACTTTATCCAATGATTTTGAAAGACCTACCCAACGATACCCCTAATACTAGGTCAATTGGTGTGAATTGTCCCCGTGATATTTATTTATATATTTATTTATTTATAGTTAACAATAACAAGAGATGTGCGATCTCTAGTGGAAACAGCAGGGCTACTACGAAACTCGAAACTCGAAGTTCATATCGTACCGTCCCTCTCGCTCTCGTATTAAATAGTATAAGTGTCAACAGGGCCGCACGACACGAACTTCGAGTTTCGAGTTTCGTAGTAGCCCTGCTGAGCCTAACTCCCCGCTAATTAACGGCATTTGCACTCTTGTAATGACATAATCATTGATTATTATGTGAATTGCGTTCTTTGGTTATTTACATTAGTCCGTATTGGATGTTTGATAGTGTTTCTAATTGAAACAGTAAGTACACTCAAGGACTTTGATTCATGAGCAACTATGGAACCCTTTAAAAGTAAACGTCATAGTGACATCGCTTTATTAAAAAAATCGTAATGCTAATGACTTTTCCTTTGAAAAGGTTCCGTAACGGCTCATACATGAATCTTCCTTGACCGCGGCGTAAATTAAGCAATCGCATTTTTTTAACCCCCGACGCAAAAAGAGGGGTGTTATAAGTTTGACCGCTGTGTGTCTGTGTGTCTATCTGTGGCAACGTAGCTTTTAAACGGGTGGATCGATTTGAATGTGGTTTTTTTCGTCAAATTTGGTTCATAAAAACATGTCAAATTTGGTTCAATTTTTCAAAAAATATAGCTCCATCGGTACTATCGATGATTTTGCCAATGTCGAGGTTAGAAAAGACACTATCAGTTGGCTGTTGTACCGTAGAGACCAGGTAGTAAAGTGTAATTGTAGATTATTGTCGTGGCCTGGAAGTAGGCAATTGCCGGCTGAGTATGAGTGTAGTAGTGGCAGGTGTATTTTTCCACCGAAAAACACCACAAGCTGTTTCAGACCCTATAAAAAAAATCCGGAGTTACAACAAAATATTTGATACCAGCCATTAGACTTGGCTGTATACGTTTTGTGGCAACATTTCCATAGCCTTTTTTAACCCCCGACGAAAAAGAGGGGTGTTATAAGTTTGACCGCTATGTGTGTCTGTGTGTCTGTCTGTGGCACCGTAGCTCTTAACGGGTGGACCGATTTGAATGCGGTTTTTTTTATTTGAAAGCTGGTTTTTCTAGTGATGGATCTTAGACATGATTTATCAAATCGGGTCAGCCGTTACAAGATCATCAGCTCTTTTGTTCGCTGCGGTAGGAATCTTAGACGCATAATGGATATTTACTTTACTTTCAAACATATTTGGGACTAAAATTTGAAAACACCCATGTATGCTATATAGCTATGCAAGATTATGGAATTCTCGGCCTGATGCTGCAGCCAGATATCCAGAACACTAGTAGGTACACTCTTCATATTCATATTCATATTCATTTATTCATTAAATTCATGTTCATTTACAAAGATGGTCGTTACACAGATGGTCAGTACATGAAACCCTGTTCGGGTATAGAATGTCAGTAACTTACAATTATTAATTACACATTAATTTGTCTTTATCAATAATTTTAATGTCAATACAATTTATGTTAATATTAGATGTTAATTTTTACTACTATTACCAATTATCAATTACTATTATTAAATAAATAAAGATTTTAGCGTTTCAATATCGAATAGAAAATAATAACAATGAAGAATATATAACAATGTCCATTAATGCATGATATTTATGTCAGAATTGGTCGTTTAAAAAGTCGTCAATTTTATAATAACATTTTTTAATGAGGAGGCTTTTAAGTTTGCTTTTAAATATAATTTATCCTTTCTTTCTAACCTGATTTCTTCCGGACTTTATTAGCTATCTGTATACACCGGTAATAGGGACCATTTCTAAACATTGCAAGGTTCGACTTTTGGTAACAGTAGTTGATTTTTATTTTGCCTACAAGTTCTTCTATTACTAAGTTCTTTTCGCATTGTAAACACAGTTTGAATGTTTTCTAACAAATAGTGCCGGCTTCCATTATATAAATAGAGGGTAGTGTCAGGATTTTTCAATTTAATAAAATGTGGACGACAGCTGTCTGGTATATGTGTGTTTGTAAGGATGCGAATACATTTTTTCTGCATAACGAATAATTGGTGGCAATCCGTGCTCGCCCCCCAAAGTATTACGCCATATTGCAACCAGGCGTGCGCGTACGCATAGTATGCTGTTAAAGCTGTTTCGATGTTTGTGTTAACTTTAAGGACACTTAGTGCATATGTAAATCTTGATAATTTAATTAACATTTTGTATATGTGATTTCCAGTTTATATTTGAGTCAATTTTTATACCTAACAATTTAAATTCATTTACTTCTTCGATAGTGTTATTATTGATTATTAATGACATATGTAAACTTTTCTTTTGTGTCGGTTTAAATTGTATTACTTTTGTCTTTTTAAGGTTCATTTTTAAGTTATGGTCGTGTAGCCAATTCGTTACGGTATTAAATATTTGTCTAAGGCGTTCGTTGCATTCTATGCTATCCGTGCATTTGAGTAGTAGTGAGACGTCATCAGCAAACATAACACACGTCGTACCCAATGTCTTTGGCAAATCGTTGATGTAAATCAAAAACAGTATGCAGGACAAGACACTTCCCTGTGGTAATGAACAGGTGGTACTACGGATTTGAGACGTGATTGGCCTGATTTCCCCAGATTTCTCACAAAGGTAATCTATCTGTACATACTGTTTTCGATTTTCCAGATATGATTTGAACCACTTATGTGCTACCCCTCTGATTCCCATACCATACAATTTAGATAATAAAATTTTATGAGAAACTCGATCATAGGCCTTAGTCATGTCCAGGAGTAAACCCACGGCGTAGTTTTTGGAATCGATGTGTGTGAGAATTCCCTCACTTTCACTCTTAATAAAACTATAGCAGATATATCGTGTTTGGGTCGTTTTGATCAGTATTTGATTCTACAAACAATGCAATGGTGGAAATAGGATGAGCTGATGCTGCAGCCAGGATATCCAGCACAATAGTACACTCTATAAAAAATAATAGCACATATGTCGTGTTTGGATTCGCTTTGATCAGTAATTGAAAAAGACAATTAAAAAATAAAAATAATTATGCTGTTGCCCGCGACTTCATCTGCGAAGAATTCGTTTATCTCTATCCCGCGGGGACTATGCTGATTTCCCGCAAAATTAGCCTAAGTTAATTTAGTGTAAAGTATCTAGTAATATTTTTTTATCTAAGCGTTGTCGGTGTCGGGGGACCGCTAAGGTTAATACTTTAAAAAATACAGCATATTTAGTTTCATGTTTCATGTTCATTTATTACTGTCGAGCTAGCGCGCCTGCAATATTTTTAACTTTTTAATTTTTCGCTGACCATAATGCATTTCAACTTCTGAAATGTAAAGAATAATGTCAACTTTTACGGAAAATTTTGAGAAAACATATATTGTATTTGATGACGACAGTACCTACAAGAAACAATAATACACATCGTGTCAAACATTGTTGGTCATTATAAAACTACAAAATTTTCGGTTTCTTTGCCATATTTTCTACAGCTGTTCCATTTTGTTCCAGTCCTTTTTGTGACCCCGTTAGGCGTCTTTGGTTGCGACCTGAAAAAAAAAACGGTCATGTGTGAATCAAACTTGAGCACTGAGGGCTCTGGACAAAATAAACCAAGCAATGAACCTGCTTTTTAGTAAAAAAAAACCGACCAAGAGCGTGTCGGACACGCCCAAAATAGGGTTCCGTAGCCATTACGAAAAATATAAGTAATATTTTTCTAATGATTTCGTATTTTATACGGAATCTTCCAAGTTTAGGTAAATTTTATACCTTAGGCTGCTATTTACTTTTCATATCTCCTGTTTGGAAAGTTTAATTTTCATGGGTAAGATAGCCGGGTGGAAAATTGCGATTTCATCTCTAGGGTGGAAAGTTTTTTTTTTAGGGTTCCGGAGCCAAAATGGCAAAAACGGAACCCTTATAGTTTCGCCATGTCTGTCTGTCTGTCTGTCCGTCCGCGGCTTTGCTCAGGGACTATCAGTGCTGGAAAACTGTAATTTTGCACCAATATATTATGTAAACTATGCCGACAAGATAGTGCATTCAAAAATTCAAAATAACATTTTTTTAGAGTACCTACCATCAGCCAAATATGTGGTCTACCACCCTAAAGTTGATAATCGTTTGCATGTCATAAAACAATAATGCCAATAGACGTGTCTGTTAACTTGAAAGTTCGACTTTAGCCACATATTCATTTGATAGGAAGGAACTCGTTTAAAAATTGATAGACCTCTTATTTCGCTGATGGTACCTCCCATAGACGTAATGTGGGGGTGATTTTTTTTTCTCATCCAATCTTGTAGTGTGGGGTATCGTTGGATAGGTTTCTCAAAACCATTAGGGGGTTGCTAAAACGATTTTTCGATTCAGTGATTAGTTTGCAAAAAAAATCAACTTTAAAGTGCAAATTTTCATTATAAGCGAGCGTCCCCCCCTCTAAAATCTTAACCGGTGGGTGGAAAAATTTGAAAAAATTCATGACGGTAGCAAGTATTTCAAAATTACAAGGAAAACTTTAAATGGTTAAGTTTTCTTGAGAATTATTAGTAGTTTAAGAGTAAATAGCAGCTTAAGGTATAAATATACCTAAACTTGGAATATTCCGTACAAATTACGAAATCCTTTGAAAAAATATTACTTAATTTTTTCGTAATGGCTACGGAACCCTATTTCGGGCGTGTCCGACACGCTCTTGGCCGGTTTTGAGTCGAATATAATTGAGTTACATCAAATTATTCAAATTAAATCTTTTCATATAACTATCTAAACTCAGCTATACATAGGTACATTAAACGACGTATTTATTACGTTCTATATAGGTTTTCAGTAAAAACGCTTTACAGTTGGTCTATTTTTTTTGCAATTACAGAAAATCAACATTTAAAATAATTCTTCCATTCTGCTGCCTATATGCCATGATAGTGTGATACTGCTTCTTTTATAAAATGTGCGTGTAGTATTTTACTTTCCTCACAGTCGAAATGAAAAGTAGAATGTCTAACTCGGGTGAAATTACCCATTTCCCCTCGAACTATTGGCGCTCGAAAAGCAAACCTTGTAATTTTGGCACTACGCAAAGGATTAACATACTTTAATAGATAAATACATAATATTAAACATCCAAGACCCGAGTACAAACATTCATATAATTCATACAAATATCTGCCCCGACCGGAAGTCGAACCCGGGACCTCAAGCTTCGTAGTCAGGCATCAACATTTGTTTTCGACGTAGGTATCCCAAGGTCGCGGGTGTGCAAAGTTATTGTTAAGTTTAATCATAATACAATACAATACAATACAAAGACTCCTTATTGTACACCAGACATAGTAAGCGATACAGAAAACAGATACACAGAGAAAAAAAATTACAAGGTGAGCAATAGGCGGCCTTATCGCTTAAGAGCGATCTCTAACAATCTATGTACCAGTTACAAGTCGGTGCCTCAGGACGAGCCAGGAGGAGGGGACCTGTAGTCGTCTACCTGATGGACTTCTATCACTCCTCCTGGCTCGTGCTGAGGCACCGACTTCAAACTGGTACCCAGATTAAGGTTAAACAAAAAAGATTTATATTTTTTTAAAAGAAAGAAAGAAATAAATACATTTATTCACAACACAGCAATAGACAACACTAAACAAGGCACAACAATATTATTAAGTAGGAAGTATAGATAGATAGTAAGATGGTATGTGTCATTGCGGATGTGAATCGGACACTGGCTCAGCATAATGCTGAGACGTTAAGAACGCCACAGCGTGGATTATCAGCCAGCACCGGCGGTGATTTAAAACTCAAACTCACAACATTTATTGACAATAAAAACACACTACAACACAACAAAAACACAGTAAAAACATAAATAGGAGAAGACCCGAAGAGCCCAAAGACTCAGATTTTTTGCTTTTCCGTTTTTTTGGCGGTTCAATTTTAATTGACATACCTGGTGTCGAGGTACCGGGTGGTGAAGTTGACGAGTGGTGCTTCCACCAGCAGCCACACCGCCAAGCTCGCCATCAGAGAGACGACCACCGTGCCGAAGGATTCCACGAGCTGTTTCAAGATGGTAATGTTAAAAAATTTCATGAACAGGACTACAGGTTGAAGTCAAAGTCAAAGTAATTTACTCTGCTTAATACAGCCCCAATGACCTTCGATCTGAATTCCTTAGTTTTCTAATGATTTTTGTAGCTTATTATATTAATAACAACGGCTTTAAGCAATATAGTATGTAGTAGTTCGAAAATGTCCTATACGACCTGTGTTGTTTTAGTCCCTAAAACAATTATTTTCCAAATTTGGGATATAAAGAACAAAAAAATTACTTTGTATAATCATCAAGGCAGTAAATATAAAGTATGTTAAAAAACATTGGTATTAAACCGACCCATATTTCTCCACTCCCTTTATTGCCTCGAAAAAAATTTAAGACATACGGCGTAAAAGCTGTAATTTATTCAAGTGTCGTTTACGACCACCAAATATTTTATCGTTTATTTTGATTTCTTAAGACCGCAGCCAAATATGTATAATCAAAAGTATGGAATAATACGATTGTTTTACTCTTTGAAACGGCCTCATTTATTGCCATAAGAAGAAGTTGAACTTTCCTATACGACCCATTGAAAGCAAAATTTGTGATAATGTGATTTGTGTGACCAAAAGTTTACTAAGGTCTTAAAGTACATCTGATTCAATTCTTGTGTTTTCACCAGGGCGAGCGCACGTATCTCTGTAACCATACAGTTTGCATCCAATTGGAGTATATTAACAAAAACTACAAGAAATTCTAAGCTCTTCGTCAAAAGAAGACTTTTATGTAACATTAGAAACAACAAAACTATATTTTTTTTATTTATTTTTTCCAGTTTTTTGCTTGTCCTGAAAAGTTGTTTTTTGTGCTTTACGCCCTTTGAGCCCCAAGGTATCGTATACAAGTATTACTCGTGTAAAGGTATTAGATGTATACAATGTACCTATATGCAGTTATTAAACCATTGAGCTACAGAAACTCTGAACAAACTATGAAATGTAAGTATCTAACAGAGATGAATGCTTGTCGGCTAAAAAAAAACTTACAAAATCAGGTAGATGATATCTTAAATGTCCCCTGGCGGCCATTTTGATTCTAAACAGCAGCACTGGATGGATAACATAAATGCCGAAAGAGAGGCGGCTGAGGGCTCTGAAGGGCGCCCAGCTGAGGAAGTTGTTGATGAGGGCTGAAAAACCGAAGATTAATAATTATGTATGTACTAGAGTTTAGTTGCGGCTTAGCACGCGTAAACTATTCGATCTGTTAGTTACAATTGAAATTCCGGGATTTTACGAAATTCCCCTGGGAATCCCAAAATTTATATCGTGATCATCATTAGGGTTGTCTTAAGAACAACTGTACAGTCAAGTTCATAAACTTGTGACCAAAAATTTGATCAAACATATCTGAACATGCTTCTACGCCGTTAACAATAGAGTCGTGTTCAGATATTTTTGATCAATTTTTTCTCACAACTTTATGAACTTGACTGTACAAAATTTCATGAGACTATACCCAGTGGTTGAAATTTCAAGATTTTATCCCTATCCCGTGGAAATATCGGAATAAAAAGTAGCCTATGTGTTATATCAGACGTCCAGCAATCTACTTACCAAACTTCATGATTCTAAACCCAGCGGTTGTTTTTTCGGGATTTTATCCCTATCCCGGTGGAATATCGGGATAAAAAGTAGCCTATGTGTTATTTCGGACGTCCAGCAATCTACGTACCAAATGTCATGCAAATGCGTCCAGCCGTTTTAGTGTGAAGGAGTAACAAACGCACACACACAAACTTTCGCATAATATACTCGTAAAGGATTGCATAATGTACGTCGCTATTGCAGCTCAGAGCAGCCAATGTGGTCAAAAATATCGGCACATGCACTCTATTATCAAGGAATTAGAGTTCATGTTTCGATATTTTTGATCACCTTGGCCGCTTCGAAATATCTGATGCCGACTTTACAATATTATCGTCATCATCGTCAGCCGGAAGAAGTCCAATGTTGTCACAGATATAGATTACACTAGATTAAGCAAATGCATCTACTTCGCGTGTGCGAACCCCGACCAAACGTCGGGGTTGGCCCCATACAAAGACTGACCGCTAACTGAATAATCGTGACTAGTGACTGATTTGAGCCCCACGGCGCGGGCAGGCGGCGCATTTGAATTAATTTTGCGCGGACATCGGGGAATTCACATTGCTAATTCGCTCTTGAGACGTAACAGTAGATATTAAAAAGTGACGCGGTTGGTTTTCATACAGATTGAGGTGTTTGCGTTATCTAGTGTAATCTATATCTATGACTGTTGTACAAAGGGGTGACACTATTTACCGGACGTACAATACCGACATGGAAATACCGACATGATATTTTGTGACACGCCCATAGAAACTCTTGTCAGTTTGACACCAGTTTGTATGGGCGTGTACATGAAATATCGGGTCGGTATTTCCATGTCGGTATTATCCGTGTCGGTAAATAGTATCACCCGTACATCATCATCATCATACCAGCCGTAGAATGTCCACTGTTGGACATAGGTTTCCCCATAGACTTTCAGTTGCTTCGGTTGGACCCGTAGCTTTATCAAGGTTATTCGTCTACTACTTGGTGGACGTCCTACGGTATGCTTGCCGATCCGCGGCGTTTCTTTATTTCACAGAAATGAATATTCAGAAACACGACAACAAAATTTGAGTCAAGAGAGTAGTGAGAAGGTAAAATTGATATAAATGATGGCGCAGGACTAGTTGAGGCTCCCCTCGAAGAATGACACAAAAATACGCTTTCGCCTATGTCCAGTCCAGCAGTGGCTTTCTATCAGCTTAATTTAAAAAAATCTAGTTCTTAAACGAAAGACATCATCCGAAGCAGTATTTCCAGACAATTATGACATCGGGGCTTTAAAGAAAAGGGATTATACTTTCTTTAAAGGCCGGCAACAGACCAATGACTCTCCTTGAGTTGTTGGTACTCATAAGCGGGGTGGTGATCATTTCCCATCAGATGACCTGCATGCATATCTCTCATGGGTAATTATAAAACAAAAACTTAAATTGTTACCCTAATTTTAAACTAACATGTGATATTTTGATAAATCAATGAACATACTTACGAACATCACCATAAGTGCAAAAGACAATGACACAGAGAACACCAATGGCATAGATAGTCCTGTGAAGTACCCTGAACACGCCAGAAAGAACACCGTAGACGCGGTACTGGTAGCATAAGCTACCAGCGGCAAAGACGGCCATGATCAAAGACAAGCCAGCAAGGAAGCCGAGGAAGGACGTAGTCTGAAAAGTGTTCATAATAAAATACAATACAACGACACTTTATTAAACACCAACACAGTAAGCAGTATATAAAACACGTCATATATAGAGATTTTCTAAGAAAGCAATACAAAATTGTAGTAGTTGTAGATCTTATATGAAAATCTCAGTTTAGCCAGAGTAAGATTTATGTACTGAGCTGTACAACCAAAGTTAAAAGAGACGCTAAATAAACAACAAAATTAGAAATAAGAAAGCAACCCAGCGATATGTTTTTCTCGCGCACTGCAGATGTCGTACAAACTCAAAAGCCACTAAATTATTTTATTATTTTTACAGGTACCTATATTGGTTAACTTTACTTGTTTTGTGAGGTCCTTCTTCATGCCAATACTTCAAAATTCTATAATTATCAGGATGTACCCTATAGCCTTTATTATCCTTGGTTTTTGTACAAAATGTTAAAGGTAATTTAAGAAGTTATATTTTTTGACTGTGCAACCTCAGCAATATCATTTCTTACAGTTCGTCAACTTATTATATCCAATTCACGCTTAGCCAGTTTGTCCTTTAATTTAGTTAAGGCTTTGTTACAGCGAAAGACTTTATACTTACTTTGGACCAAATTTTCTTATAATCAGCTGGCTTGTACTGAGACATCAGATAGCCAACCAGCAGTCCCGCAATATAAGGACCCATTCTAATGTGAGTGTGAATATATCCCTTTGTAAAGTTTTTGTTAACTCTTAAATCATTACCCAGTCTGAAAACTAATCAAAATTAGATATTATCTTCATATGGGCTTATGTATATTCATTGTCCAGTAACTACACACACGCTTGGCTTAGTTTGGGACTAACTCAATTGGTGTACATTGTCCCACGATATTTATTTATTTTATAGAACGCTGTGTTTTCGAAAGCAAAAAAAACTTACCATAACAGTTGACCTAATCAACAATACAAATAATGATAGGTTTTTTTTAATCAATAAATTTCCAAGTAACTTACCCTATATTTAAGAAAATAAGTGCAGGCAAATCGTACAAATAATTGTTGATAGCTGGTCCCACAAATCCCAGGAATACCACAATAGCGGTGGCAATTTTCCCAAGCTTGGGATTTTTCCGGTAAATATACAGAAGGACTAAGGTAATGACGTAGAAGTGGAAATCACAGGGGATGTACCAGGTGCTAGTGTAACACTGGAAAAAAGATACTCCGCGTTATTTGATTGTTTAGTTCCAATATTTTTACAAATTTCTAAAAAGTCAGCTTTCTAGATCCAAAGGTTTAGGCTGGGCATTGATGGGTCAGTGAGTCAGCTCTATTATTTTTACGAGACGAATTGGGAATATGACCAATTCGAAATATGACGAATTATCTAAGAATAAATACAATACGGGAACTACGGGAAGGCTTCTGTTAGTAGTACGAACCATGGTATCAGTATTAATGTAGTTCCCGACCATCAGAAGGGATAACCACCAATTTCGCTGACAATATTCCTGTTCCCTCACCGCCAGCTGATGGTATAAAGGGCCATTGTCTTTCTGGAGAAACACGTGAGCTACGTAGAAGACTATCACTACAAACAACCCGAACAGTCTGAAAAACAACTTGCTTAATAAACATTACATTAAATCACGCTTCTTTCCCAACGGGGTAGGCAGACACTTCCTCCTTCCACTTGTTACGACCCTGGCAAACAATTCTGGCTTCCTTGACATTCATCAATCTTTTCATGCATGCACGTCCGTTTAGAGTACTTATGAGCCAACCTTTCTTCAGAACGTCCTCGATTTGATCGTGACACATCCAAAAGAAAGGTGACTGTAAACAATATTTGTATTGAAAAAAATTGTGTTGTGTTAAAGGCATTACAGGACAATCAGAATGTTAGTCGTTCGGGAATCGTCGGTTTTCTTGTTTTTCCTCATGTTTCAAATGAGAAAATAAAAGAAAATCAACCTTTTGTTTCACAAACTAGCAAATATTAGCAAACTAGTTTACAGTGCCTGCCGTCTCTTTTGGTTTTATGTTAGTTACAATAGTGGACTTTTATTATTTTTCCAAAATATGCTATATTTTTATTCACTACCCGAATCTCGATTAGGTACTTGCCCACTCCGTGTGTTATTTTGTGTGTAAGAGATAATCTCTGAAACTACTGAACCTCCTTCTGCAAATATTAAAAAGATAATAGACAGAGACATAGAATTTCACATTATAACTTTTATATGGATTACCTTATATACCGCTTCGCGATGTTTTTCAGTAAATTATGAGGTTTTGTTATATCCATTGTGGAAAGAGTTTTTCCTAAGAGAAGAGCCGCTACTGCAAAAAATGAATCGACGAACAAATCCGAGTGAATAGACATACCAGCATTTAAGCTCTCGGATATCTGAAAATTACAAAACACATACTGTTATGAAGTAGGTAGTGTGGCAAATGAGTGGATCGGCCACCAGATGGTAAGCAAGCACCACCGCTCATAGATGCTACGTCTAGGGAGCTAGATAGAATAGGTGTTCTGGCAGATAGAGAAATAGACAGATGACAATGTTCTTAATTTCTGTTTGATATACCATCAGCCAAATAATAATATGTGATCTACCACACTAAAGTTGATAATCGTTTGCATATCATAAAACAATAATGCCAATAGACGTGTATGTCAACTTAAAGGTTCTACTTTAGCGACATATTCATTTGATAAGAATTTGTTTAAAAATTGATAGACCACTTATTTGGGGTATAGTCGAACAAATTGAATCATCAGGGTGGAAACTTTTAATAGTCAATTTCACTATGATTTTCTTGACAAAAATATGAGATGTCAACATGACATTAATAGCACGAAGGTTCCACCCTGGGTCATGAATCAATTTGTTAGACTGTGCAAGATCTCTAAATAATACCGGTTTTAGAATAAGACGGACCCAGTTTGATAGAGATGGAACTGTAGCATATAGCTATTATATTAAAACATTTTGTGAAGTAAAAATACTAGTTTTATTGGTATCTAGCAAAACATTACAATCGAAAGACCAATTGGTAGAACGTGTCATCACAATCAATCAAGTATTAGAGAAACATGAGGACGGCATTACACCGTCTAATACAGTTCTTCCGTGGCTATTGGAAAAAGCGTTGCATCATTCTTAGTTTTTCTCGATTATTCCATAAAAATTGAATGAAAATTAAAAATGTGGTTTGTTAGAAGTGTTCTTAATATAATAAGTTAATGTCGTGTTTACTCCAATAATTATTCGAGATAGACTTTTATATTCTTTAAAAACGAACATAATGTTTATTAGCTGCTTATTATAATAGTCAAAAAAAAAATGCGATTGAAGGGGATCCCAAAATAAGGACATTACTCTTTCAACATCAGTGCCATTGGTGACTGACATCTTGTTAGTATAGAGAGCGACATGGAGCAGTACAATCATGGTAGCAGTCAAAAATTTGATGCCATGCAGGCAAGGCAGTGGCTCCTTGTCTTCCTTGACCACCAACTCCCAATTGCGACGGAGACAGAACGATTTGACCACGTGATTTACTGAAAATTATTAATATTTATATTATATTTATGTAATAACAGCAACCCCCTAATCTCAGTTTGTGTGAAATATTGTATTGTATTATAAAACTCTCTCTGTACAATAGGATAATATAATGTACAGTAAGTATGGATACCGCCGTTACAGGGGGGGTACCCTTTCTCTGCAGCTGACTGTACATAAAATTACAAGAAAACAGGATATTAAGATGTAAAAAGGCGTATTTATCCCATAAAGGGATCTCTTCCGGTTAACTTTTGAACGATTGACAGGATATCAAAAACAAGAGTCGACAAGCACCAACGCTTTTCCTGTTGTCTACGCGACAGGTAGGTAGAATGATGATGATGATGATGATGTCATCTCTGTTTATTATGTTCGATTAAATAAAGACAGCATTAAAGATATTATGTCGCATAAAATAAAACGGACTTCCCAGAGAAGGATGTCTACTAAGGGGTAAGTCGTTAGAAAGCAGAGTTTAGACTTGCAAGTTGCATTACATTGCCAGGCCGTAAAGCCAACGAGTTTGTAGTGGTCAATCGAGTGCCGTAATGCAACTGGCACGATTTTTCTCGAAAGTCTAAACTCAGCTTAACATACCAAAGGTATCGGATTCAGCTCTGTCTGGATATTCACTTATGTAGTATGTAGAAGCCAATGCGATCAACGCTAATGCCGCAAACGTGTACCTGAAAACAAAACGTGTTCTATACTACTCAAGCAAGTACGAGTACTGCACTATTAACCCCTCGGCAGCAATGGATTTTTGCCGTCTACACGCCACCATCTTCTATAAAACATTTCATATAAAATTAAAAAACTAAAATTAAGTAAATAAAACCAGCTGCAGCCGCTACTGGGGAAAAAATACCACATGATACCTGTACACCTGTAGTTAATTTTTTTGTGTGTTTGAGCAACTCAGTTTTCTAGGCGCCTTAAAGTAGACAGTTAATTTAAAAGGTCGGTCAGTTTGGGTGTGGAGCTTGGCAAGAACGGATGCTTAAAGCGAGAATGGGTAAAAAATACCCGACAACGACGGGATGAGTGTCATTAATTTTCCCACGAATAGATAGATTGAAGATCGGTTTAGCGTAGGACGTCCACCAATGAGACAGACGGAAGATCTGGTTAAAGCCACAGGTTCACGGTGGATGCCTATGTCGAACAGTAGACGTCCTACGGCTGATGCAATGATGATGATAAGATAAGAAGAGCTCAATTTCTCACAATCTTTTATCACCCTTGCGCAGATCGTGGCTCCATCTAGCCAGAACCGTCCCACATCTTCAAAATGTAAGCTAGTAAGATGATAAATTGAAAATACAAACTGAAATATAGATACACAGAAAAACCAGAAAAATAAGACCAGCACTGGGAATCGAACCCAGGTCCTCGGTATTCCGTACCGCGTGCTATACCGCTACACCACCGCTGGTCAACGAACACCAGCAGTTCGTTCGTAAAAAATACAAAAAGATTCCAAAAAACCAATCTTAGTAAGATGGTGTTAGTAAAACAGAAAGACTGCACAAGGTAAACTTACATGTACACATAATATCCCATCGGACGCACAATTGGTGCCCCCGCCTCTTCACAATTCCGGATGTTCACATCAGCATCCCAAGCTGCTTGCAAATGCTGGCCACTAAGCAATGCTCTCACGTATTTTACTGTCGATTTAGTCTGGCATCCCACAGGTAGACAGACTCCGTAAGACATTAAGGAAAAACTGCGTCCAGTAGGCGTACCACCCTGAAATATGGACAACATGAGAAAGTTGAAGGTTGCACAATAGGGATGATGTTACTATTAATGAACTGACGTACTCTATAATGAATGACCTATCAAAACATAAACAGTCAAATGCAAAAATATGTATATACAGATATAGCGTCAAAATTAATATGTATATTGTCACTGCTTTGAAAAAATCTCGTATCTAAAATCAATATGTCAACAAAATTGAACCTTGATGTAATGTTCATAAAGTTCACTCAGAAAAATTATCTATTTGAGGTACGAGTTTTCTTTAAAGTACCTAGTGACGATATGTCGGTGGCCGATCGTAAAATCCGCCAGATCACGAAATTCCTAGGCATATCGTGAAATGGCGCCATTTCATGATATGCTTAAAAGTTGGCCAGGCATATCTCGATGTGCTGAGAAACAATACGGCATATCGATTAGAGCAATGCATTCGCCGATATTCCAAGCTCTATACCGGGCACATCGTAAAATAGTTTCTTTTTGGCCACTGGTGGCGCTGTGTATGCAATGGCGGCCGTGAGCAGCTGACCGGTCGTGTTTGTTTAGCGCGTGAAAAATGTCGGCGTCGCAACAAAATGATCCTTAAACCGAAACTAGTGATTGAATTCAAAATAGAAGTGCAAAAGAAGCTTTTGAACATCAGCTCCGTTCTTTTTATGTGAATCAAACGGATTCTGTGCACAATATGGAAAAACCATGGACGTCTGCCCGTATTTAGAGGTTAGTATTTTGTTGATAAATAAAGTATTCACTAGTTGTTATTTATTTATATGGAAAAATTTAGGTACGACGAGCGAAGCGAGGAGTGGTTAGTATTCATTGTGATCACGACGCACGAGCCGAGCGAGCGAAGCGAGCATGCCGCGGCAGCGGCCGCGAAGTGCCAGAACCGGTAGGAATTGCATGATCTGCCTAAACTGGCCAAATCATGAAATGGCGGCGCTTCATGATATGCCTAGGAATTTTATGATCTGCCTAAACGTCACTAGGCAAATCGCTAAACGGTGAGTTTGAACGATATGGCGGATGTCCCTTAGCCAATTCATGAAATGGCGGCATTTCACGATATGCCTAGGAATATCGTGATCTGGCGGATTGTACGATCGCCGCCGACATATATATTTATGGCCTTGACCGTACCTCACATAAATTTTGTACTTATAACGATAGCTACCCAACAGCCACGGGGCTTTAAATTCGAGGTTCCATTTTACTCGCATAATTAACCTACTTTAATTTTATAACGTTTTGTAAATTACTTCAATTTAGTTAATTTATTGATCCTCAAAGTTAAATCTTTGAATCAGTGTCATAGTGTCGTATCGGACATGGCGGTGTTATCGCTGTCTCTTGGTACGGGGGCCTTTAAATATTTTTTGACATTTATTTGACATCTCCTAGATAAAAATTTATCAATGTGCTGTCAATTTAGTTTTGTGAGCAGAATCGAACCTTGAATTTAAAGTTTCATGGTCAGAGACACCCTATATAGGGATTGTTAACCTCCTAACGCCCAGAGTCCTTTATAAAGGACTTATTGTAATTTGAACATCATACTCTATCATAAATGACATAAAGTTTGATGTTCATACATCAAAAAATTGTCTTGGGTGTTAAGAGGATAATCGAGAGTAATTACTTCTACGTAGTACTCTTCAGCTCTTGCATAAGGACCAGGCAGATTCCAGTTCTTGTTGGCAGGATTCTGACTCATCTCTACGTCAGCGAGGCAGTACTGAGTCCTCAGTTCAGGATGCTTGGAGAGCCAGGGCGGCCGTAGACATTGGTCGTAATTACCGAGGTGGAAACGAGCGCCAACAAATGTGCCATATGGAGATTTTGCATTGGAGTCCCAGACTAAAAACATTGATTAGGTTACGGAATAGTACATTACTGTAGTGGCCGGGAAGTAGGGGGTTGCTGGCCAAGCAGATATAGACCCTAACGAAACCCTACGTTCCGGCTGCATAGTGCTTTTCTCAAACATGACATGAAATATAATAAAAAAACTAAAAATCAAGCATGGCGGGACGCTAGTCTTGGACGCGTGTCGCGCTGGCTGCTGGTGGCGGACAAGGGCGGTGCTGCTGTGGCTTGTGAAGGTACCGGAGAGCACGCGTTCAAACAAAAGACGGTCGCTTTGCCGCCCAGCGGCCTGCAAAGTTGTATGAAATCCCTATGCAGGCCGCTAGAGTGACCGTGCGCCGGCAACCGAGCCGCAGCGTCTGCAGCGCGATACTCCTCAGCCTATTCTTTGTAACACAACGTCAATATTTCATGTCATGTTTGAGAAAATGAAACTTTGTCCTGCAAGACTCTATGACTATTGGACTTTTTACTTTTGATAACTGCGGGTTGTTAATGTGATGTAATGAAACCCAGAGTCACGCAATGCTCGGAGTTTCTTTGCGCGATGGAATCCAGAACACGAAAATTAGCCTTAAAACTAGTCACCGACATAGGTTGATGAATATGCGATTACATGTTGAAGTGGCAGTAATGGGTAAGCCACACCCGTCAAAGAATAGACAACGTTGGGGAAGAAAAGTTGACGAATGTTTATGTTTATTTGGCTTAATTATTTTGAATCTATTTTATTAATTCATTAATTTATTCTGGAGAACCAACAGCTTATGATTAAAAAAGATACAGAGAGCCAATTAAGTACAGGTTTCGTGCCGATTATAGCAGTAACGGTAGGTACAAATAATAGCATTATGCCCGAAAAGAGTTCACTTGGGCACAAAGAAAAATAATATAATAATAATGCTACTAAAATCACATCACACTTATGTACTGATGAAGTGACAGAGAAGAAAATATTCTATTTTTACAATACCTTCCCTTGCTTTTGCTTTTTCTTACTTTATTGCAATAAGTACCTTGTCGCAATAAGTCAATAAACAGAGGAAAAAAACAAAAGTTTTTTTTTAAGTAATACTGCCGTGGTGGCCTAGTGGTTTGACCTATCGCCTCTCAAACAGAGGGTCGTGGGTTCAAACCCCGGCTCGCACCTCTGAGTTTTTCCAAATTCATGTGCAGAATTACATTTGAAATTTACCACGAGCTTTGCGGTGAAGGAAAACATCGTAAGGAAACCTGCACAAACCTGCGAAGCAATTCAATGGTGCGTGTGAAGTTCCCAATCCGTACTGGGCCCGCGTGGGAACTATAGCCCAAGCCCTCTAGTTCTGAGAGGAGGCCTGTGCCCAGCAGTGGGACGTATATAGGCTGGGATAGTGAAGTAATACTGACTCCAAGTAGCCCACAGTGTAGAGTTCTTGACATTATTTAATACATTAAATATTTTATCTCGACAGGTCATTTCATCGGCGTCCCATTGCTGACTTGACAAGTTGTCAATGACGTTATCCACTTGTGGTATTCCACCATTATCTTTAGCAAAAGCGGTACCTGCAAAAAGCAAAAAGAACTTTTTATTTTTAATAGTACATTGTGTCTTAAGGGCGGTAAATTAGGAATTACGAACGAGAGTCTATTAGAAGCCCGAAGTCGAAGACTCAGGGCTTTAATGAGTCGATGTTCGTAAAGCTACTAATTAGTCCATTTTAAATATGGGTTATAATACATTAAGGCGCTGTTTCACCATACATTGATTAGTGTTAACTAACGGTTAAATGTGATGCCGTCTCCGTCTATTCGAACAAAACAAATAGAAACGGGATCATACCTAACCACCAGTTTACACTAATGAATGGATGGTGAAACAGCCCCTTCATCTGCCATTTTCACAGAAATATCAAAAAATAGTAAAATAAAACATTAAATTACGTAAATCAAAATACCCGACTGTTTTTAAGGCAGTCGGGTTTTTTTAATTATCCGACAGTCAAAACGAGGGTTATTTCAAAAATTGTACCCGTGCCGAGCCGGGGCGTGGCCCCACCTAGTACATAATAAAATAATAAAACGATATCGGTCATGGTTCCTTTATTTCTAAATAGTTTTTATTTAGTTGTTATTAGTTTTGCTTTCAGACTTTATTTATGCTTATTTACATCGAAAACAGAAACAAAAAAAAAAACAGAAAAAGTAATTTATTGAATCAGGCGTTACTTTGCGGAGGTCCATATCAATGAAGTAAAATAATTTCCTTGCTCACCACGACCTTACGGTAGCTAAGCTTATGCAAAATATGCGTGTTCATGCAGTTCCTCCACCTCCACACTGTAAGAACACACACAAATCACACAAACTCATCTATCACCACCACCACACTACACTGACGCGTTTCGAACTCAACCAGAGCTCATCTTCAGAGTGACACAACCGTACACCATGCTACATGTGAGCTTAGCTATCGTAAGGTCGCGGGTGAGCAAGGAAATTATTTTAGTTCACAGAAAAAGTAGCTAGGTGCTTACATACAAAAAATTAAAACAACAATTTTGAAATTTTTCTTGTTATCTACTTTATAATTGGTTCGATTCTCTTTATAATCAAAAAGACTACCTGCACATAAATGAAAACTTACCAACGATAAATAAAACCACTGCATGTAACAACATTTTAGAAATTGATCTTTAATTAATAAGCGGCGCGCGCGACGCGGATGCTGGGAATGAAAACTATAGCTTCTAGATTGATTGTTCTCGGTCTGATAATTCAAATAAAACACTGTCCTTTGACAATGAAGACCGTAATGAACATGAGTTAATGGGTCGTCTGACAATGAACGTCACGAGCTCAAGCTAGAAAAACCGGCCAAGAGCGTATCGGACACGCCCGAAATAGGGTTCCGTGGCCATAACGAAAAGATTGAGTAATATTTTTCTAAGAATTTCGTAATTTGTGAGGAATATTCCAAGTTTAGGTATATTTTATACCTTAGGCTGCTATTTACTCTTAAACTACTAATAATGCTAAATAAAACTTAACCGTTATAGTTTTACTTAAAACTTTGATATACTTACTTCCATTATGGTTTTCTTCAAATTTTTCCACTTACCGGTTTAGATTTTAGAAGGGGGGAGGGACGCTCGATTTTAATGAAAATTTGCACTTTAAAGTTGAATATTTCACAAACAAATAACTGAATCGAAAAATCCTTTTAGCAACCCCAAAGTGGTTTTAAACCTATCCAATGATACCCCACACTATAGGATTGGATGACAAAAAAAAAATCACTCCCACTTTACGTCTATGGGAGGTAACCTAAAAAAATTTTTTTTATTTTTTTTGTACCATTTTGTCGGCATAATTCACATATATAGCCGTGCAAAATTACAGCTTTCTAGCATTGATAGTCCTCAGACAGACAAGGCGAAACTATAAGGGTTCCGTTTTTGCCATTTTACCTCCGGAACCCTAAAAAATTGAGTTACAATTATGAGTGATTGTTTACTATCACGCTAAACAAAGAAATAGAACAGGCAAAGTTAAAAAAAAACCTGGCAATGATACCGCCTATTAACTCATTGTTCACAGGGAATGGGAGTGATTAAAAGTTACTTGTGCAAGGTCCGCCCGGATTGCTACCACTATCTTGCTCGCTAATCCTGCCGTGAAGCAGCAGTGCTTGCACAGTTGTGTTTCGGCGTGGAGAGTGAGACAGCCAGTGAAATTACTGGCACTTGAGGTATACCATCTTAGGCCTCTAGGTTGGCAACGCATCTGCAATACCCCTGGTGTTGCAAATGTTTACGTATAGGTGGTGGTGATCTCGTTTTCCATCCAGTCGAGTAAAAAAAAGTTACCTACTACTACTATCATCATCATCATCTCAGCCGTAGGACGTCCACTGTTGAACATATGCCTCACGTTGCTTCGGTTGGAAGCGGCTTGCGGTTGCTCGCCAGATCACGGAATTCCAAGGCATATCGGGAAATGGCGCCATTTCATGATATTCCTAAAAGTTGGCCAGGCATATCACGATGTGCCTGATATACAATACGGCAGATCGATTAGAGCAACGCATTCGTCGATATTCCTAGCTCTATACCGGGTACATCGTGATTATGCGGAAAAAAAAGAAAAATTTAGGTACGACGAGCGAAGCGAGGAGTGGTTAGTATGAATTGTGACCAGAACGCACGATTCGAGCGAGCGAAGCGAGCGTGCCGCGGCAGCGGCCGGCGAAGTTCCTAAACCGATATGACTTGGAATTTCATGATCTGCCTAAACTCTGATCTGTATAAAGTACGTAATCCTTAGAAAAATATTACTTATTTTTTTCGTAATGGCTACGGAACCTTATTTTGGGCGTGTCTGACACGCTCCTGGCCCGTTTTTTATATAAGGGGGCACGCGGGTCACGTGATGGGAAACAATCACCGCCGCAATGGACACCTATCAACACGAGTATCACAGGCGCGTTGCCGGCCCTGCCTAGCTATCACGGTTCATGTGATACGGACGAACAGCGAAGTTTTAGTAATAGGGTCCCGTTTTTACCCTTTGGATATTTGTTTTCATTGTCATTGCACGCTGAAACTGTTTTTCCGTCACTTATTTGCACCTATAGTTATCAATAACTTACAGTTTATTGCTGTTATTACGCGGATTGAGGGAATCAGATCAGAACATGAGTACCCTTAGTGTAAGTTTTCGGTTACAAAATACGTCTCGATCGCGTTCGCGTTAAAATCTCAATTTATATGAAACACGAACAGCGCCTCTAGCGGATCTTTGCGATGTTCGTGTTCGATACCAAATTGAGATTTTAACGCGAACGCGATCGAGACGTATTTTGTAACCGAAAACTAACACTAAGGGCAGAGATGTAAACAATTTAATGATAGGTTGCTTGGCGACCACGCTCGCCGCAGCCGCGTTAATTGTTTATGTTATTCCTTGCTTTGTTTTTTTTTCTGATTATAGAAAAAAAGGTAAAGGAGTATAGCCTATACCTGCATGGTAATCTCATTTGTTATAAATGTTTAGTGTTTTCTTTTTTGCCTTTTTTTCTGTTTTCAAACGGAATATTATGTCGGTCTTCACTTTAGTCAAACTGATTTTATTTTAATGTATGATAAACAGATGGTCCCAAAGGAAGAACAGCGCCGTTGGGAAGATCGGCATTTTTTGCTGATCTGGGACCATTTCGTGACATACAACATTCTTAAAATTGTTAATATCCTTTTGTTATGCTATGCTAAGCTACTTTGTCACGAATCATCATCATCATCATCATCAGCCGGAAGACCCCCACTGCTGGACAAAGGCCTCCCCCTAAGAACGCCACAATAATAATAATAATAATAAATTCATTTATTTCGGGCAACTTGGCCCATACAATAAATACCTTACAGACTAACATACATATTTATAATCAATATTTATTTATTATTTATTCATTCAACAACATTGATACAGTTAGTATTTCACTAATATAAGACTTATTGTGATACTGATCCAGATAAGCGTTTAGAGACAAGTGTGCAGTAACAGCCCAAAAAGACCAAGCCTGGCTTTGGCCTGGGCTTTTAAAACTAATTTGGTGACAATGAACGACAACTCGCCACTTGCATCCACCGGTAGTCCGCTACTCTCACGATGTCGTCACGTGTTGTGCTTGTCACGAATAAATGATTTCTATTTCTATTTCTATTTCTCATTTTATTTTTACTAAAAACATTTTCATTTCAATAGATAACTAGAGTGACCTAGACACGATGACCTTGAAATGCTTACAACATTTTCACATTCCATTGTTAAAGTTAGACGCAAATTTAGTTGTTATTTAAACTATGACTCTTTCGTAATTTAAATGGGTGTGGCCAAAAATAACTCACAATTCCAAATTTTCAGTTATTACTTTTACAGTATTATTCATCATCATCATCATCATCAGCCAGAAGACGTCCACTACTGAACAAAGACACCCACAGAACACCACAATAAACAACTCGTTACTTGCATCCACCGGTTGCCCGCAACTCTCACAAAACTATTATTACATACTAGCGTTTATCCGCGGCTTCGCACGCGTAAACCATTAGACAAAGATTTTCCCTAAAATTACATCGTGGTTTTCATTGACGTTAAATTAAAACACCCCACGCCAAATTTCATGACTCGAAGCCCAGCGGTTATTGATTCGAGATTTAATCCCTATCCCGTGGGAATATCGGGATAAAAGTATCCTATATTTTAATCCTGGGTACGTCCATATCAGTCGAGCCGTTTCAGCATGAAGAAGTAGCAAACATACTCACTCACTCACTCACTCACACACAAACTTTCACATTTATAATATTAGTTGGATTAAATAATAGCGGGTAATACTTTAACTATCATAAAACTTATCTAAATCTACACTTTTGAACATGAAACTATCGTGAGACTCACTCATATTAAATATAATGACCCAGATAACTCACGTCTTAAATCGAGTTTAGCTCGACATGTTCCGGGCTAATCCGTAGCCCTTCGTCTCCGGAGCAACGCGACTCAGCGGGTGCGCGTGTTGCAGCAGCCGCTGAGTCACGTTGCTCCGGAGACGAAGGGCTACGGATTAGCCCGAAACATGTCGAGCTAAACTCGATTTAAGACGTGAGTTATCCGGGTTATTATATTTAATATAAATCTACACTCTTTTTGGCTAGCAATCATCATCATCATCAGCCGGAAGACGTTCATTGTTGAACAAAGAAAGAAAGAAAAGAATGATATAAAGTAACCATTTATTCGTGACAAAGTACGGAATAACAAAAATAAATTAATATTTAAAAAAGTTACATGTTACGAAATGGCCCCAAAATTATCAAAATTGCCTTATCAGCAAAATTTAATTAATAATATACAATGCATATTATTCATTCTAGATATAGTTTCATAGCAACATTTATTGCTTATGACCTTCAGTACCGATATCGAAATAGGAATATTGTATGTTTTATTTTTCAAAACGATCGGGTTCGATTCTCTGTAATCGTTCGGAACCCTTTGTGCGCAAA
>NC_133493.1:1692900-1696487 GCF_025370935.1 Choristoneura fumiferana
GGATATAAGTATTAGTGGTATAATGTTTTTGAAAGATGTTTTTGTTTCGGTTGCAATCTGTTTAGAAGGAGAATATTTGCACTTATTTTTGTTTTATTTATTTATTAATAAAAACTATAGTTTATACAAAAGAGTCAGTTCTGGCGCTTCGACGGCCGCTTGCCGCGCACGCTCCGCTTCGCTCGCTCGGCTCGCGCGCTCTCGTAAACTAACCTAACCCAAAGTACATCAAATCGAATTAATAACAATAGAAATAAGTTTAGTTTTTAAGATAAATTGCATTATCATCCCAGCCTATATACGGCCCACTGCTGGGCACAGGCCTCCTCTCAGAACAAGAGGGCTTGGGCCATAGTTCCCATGCGGGCCCAGTGCGGATTGAGAACTTCACACGCACCATTGAATTGCTTCGCAGGTTTGTGCAGGTTTCCTCACGATGTTTTCCTTCACCGCAAAGCTCGCATTTTTTTTACATTTGAAATTGCATTATATCAAATGTAAATTGTATCAATTGCTGCATATATCAATTATTGTTATATCATTCGTTACGCACCGACACCAACCTGCCTTAGAGTAAAATAGGTAAGAAATAATACTAGTAAGGTATGCCAGATTATGCCAATAGTACATTATACCAACTGAGCTTTGCCAAGTTGTCTGAAATAATTGAATTTATTATTATTATTATATCGAACAAAGTTATTATCCCATGTATGTTATACGTGACTATTAGATTAATAGTTAAGATTGGTTTTTTGGAATCTTTTTGTATTTTTTATTTCAATTCCAAATTTTTACTTTTACGGTCATCCCGTAAAACCTAATTTGAAAATACAAACTGAAATATAGATGCACAGAAAAAACAGAAAATAAGACCATCACTGGGAATCGTACCCAGGTCACCTGGTCACTGGTCAGGAACCTGGGTTCGATTCCCAGTGATGGTCTTATTTTTCTGTTTTTCTGTGCATCTATATTTCAGTTTGTATTTCAATTTAGATTAATAGTTTTTATATTACAAGTTCATTATAGCTGTTAATAATTATATTAGGTACACGAGAATAGTATATAAAATATTGTTATAACAAAAGTGCATTATATCCTTAATCGTTATATCAGTGAAAATATATCAAAGGTTTTTATACCGATTGTTACGTTCTTTCGTGGCGTATTGCCTTAAGAACTCGCTCTCTATCGATTTACGTAATTTATTTTCTCACCTACGTCAAACTTATTTAATTCATGTATGTAGTAACAAAATAAACATATATTTATAAATAGAATGTGAAGGTAACCCTAACCTTGGCATCAAACTTTAACCGTTCACAGAGGGCGCGACATTTGAATTATCTCCAAATAACCCGCCACGTAATACTCGTCACTAATGACGCACTTTCATAAATATAGTGTCAAAGGCACCGTTAAATCTTGTGACATTTATAAAAAAAAACTATTGTTTCACTGTTTTGAACATGAAACTACCGTGAGATTCACTCATATTAAATATAATGACCCGGATAACTCACGTCTTAAATCGAGTTTAGCTCGACATGCTTCGGGCTAATCCGTAGCCCTTCGTCGAAGACGCTACATGACATGTCGAGCTAAACTCGATTTAAGACGTGAGTTATCCGGGTCATTATATTTAATATGTTTCACTGTTCATAAAACAAAAGTTAAAATTAATTTGAGATATAGTTTATTTAAGTAGGAATTTTGTATTTTTTACAAGCTTTTATATAGTTTCACCTGTCCCGTTGTCTGTCTGTCTGTAGTCAAATCTTGCAAGTAAAATTCGACCAACTTCCAGTAGTCGGATTGACTTAAAATTTGGCATACTTATGTAAATCACGTGACAATACAATACTCTAGTAGTGACATCCTAGTAGTCCAGCTAGGATCGTCTCCGCAGGACGGAACTCTTCAACGGTTAATAGCATCGACTTGAAATTTGGCGGTACTTTGATTGACTATGCGTACAGTCAGCAGCACAAAAAGTACAGTCAGCAAAAAAAGCTTGAATTTAAATGTTTTTTTTTTATGGTTAGGTTATTTTTGTTAGTGGACGCCTACCTCGATAAGGTGACCTTGCAGACCTAAACGGCGATGGAGGGATGAGCTGGACTACTTCTTAAAGGACTGGCCCTTACGTGCAGTGGACAGAGAGCAGTGGAAGTATCGGGAGGAGCCCTTTGATCAGCAGTGGGGCAGAATAGGCTAATAATAACAAGCCATGGTGACCTTTCGCCTTTCAAGCAGACAGTTTGTTCAAACCCCGGCCAGTACCTCTGAATTTTTCTAAATTCATGACGTGTGCGAAATTACATTTCAAATTTACCACGAGCTTTACGGTGAAGGAAATCATCGCTAGTAAACCTGCACAAATCTGCGAAGCAATTCAATGGTGTGTGTGAAGTTCCCAATCCGCACTGGACCCGCGTGTAAACTACAGCCCAAGCCCTCTCATTTTGAGAGGAGGCCTGTGCCCAGCAGGGGACGTAGCTATATAGGCTGGGATGATGATGATGATGAATAATCTATCTATATAAATATAAATGAATCGTAAAATGTGTTGCTAAGCGCAAAACTCGGGAACGACTGGTCCGATTTCGCTAATTCTTTTTTTGTTGTGTTCATTACTGTTAGCAGGTTTTTATGAAAGAAAATACAGAAAAAAAAACAACGGGGGCGAAGCCGCGGGCAACAGCTAGTAATAAATAAAAGCTTGTAATAATAACTAATTTTAGCAAAAAGATGATTATTATTGCAGATTGCCTTTCAGTAATCGGGTAAATAGTAATAAATTTTGAACATGAAACTACCGTGAGACTCACTCATATTAAATATAATGACCCGGAGAACTCACGCCTTAAATCGAGTTTAGCGTGGTGCAGCCGCTGAGTCGCGTTGCTCCGAAGACGAAGGGCTACGGATTAGCCCGAAACATGTCGAGCTAAACTACAACTACGTAATTTAATTTACTCCTTTTATACTTTTGCTCTGTCCCACGCCCTGGCAACCAGCTAAAAAACCGGCGCTGCGGCTGAGCAGGCCCAACTCCTCAAGCGTCGCTAGTAGTCCTCCTTTTCAAAGGATTACGAGTTTGCGACGCTTGCTGTTGAGACTTTGGGGCCCTGGTCAGCCGACATGAAGCGCATGCATGCATTTTGCATTTTGCAGGTGGTAGGACCTAGTGCAAGGTCCGCCCGGATTGCTACCACCATCTTGCTCGCTAATCCTGCCGTGAAACAGCAGTGCTTGCACTGTTGTGTTTCGGCGTGGAGAGTAAGACAGCCGGTGAAATTACTGACACTGGCCTAGTTATGATTATTAAGTTAAAATTGCGTGCGGAAAAAGAAAAACAAGAATACTTACTTGAAAAATACAAAATTAAGAGTATATAGCCTACTTACATTAATTCAAACATATAAATAAACAGATACCTACTTATAAAAAAATATGTGTAGGTACTATTATACCTGACGAAGTAGTGAATATGTTTATTTACAAGAACTTTAATGGTACCACATTTAATGATAAGTACCTGGGCGACCGAGCTTTGCTCGGGCTAAAACTCGTTAATAAGC